>NC_053489.1:585412857-585467857 GCF_905171775.1 Rana temporaria
TAAGCAAGGTTCCGATCAGTCGGAGCAGCTAAAGCCTGAACAGAGGGGAGCACAGAGGAGGTTGCACAGCACTGCAAAGGTGAGAATTTGATTGCTGGATCACATAACAGAATAATAGGTGAAGAAGCTGGCAGTCGGTGCTGCAGGACAGACACTGTGTTGGGGGGGGGCGTATTTAGGGGGACAGAGGATGGGAAATTGTCAAAAGAGCATCACTGTAGACTTGTGGTTATTATGAGCATCATCTATTGGGGTGCCTGATCACATTCACAAAGTTTTGCATGGTAGCTGCCATGTTCACATACCATGTGGATGTGATCAGTGGCTTGTTCGCTGCTGATCATTCATAAAACGGCAGTAATGTCGGGCACAATTCAAGTGGAAGGTTCTAGTTTCTGAAGTTACCATGAACTTACAGTCTTATAAAAATGTAGTGAATGGAAGGACTACTGAGTCGAGCAATTCTGTTATGACACTCCTATGCAGCAAAACCATTAATACAGGTGTATATTCAGTAGAATGTTTAACATGTTTTTTTCTAGAAATGGTGTACGTATACAAAAAACCCTGAAACCCTCCTGCAGTTATCCTCTCCATAAAACTGTGGGAGAGGAGGGGTCTCCTGACACCAAGACAAAAAAGGTGACAGGAGGGAGCTCCAGTATGCAGCCTGTGATTGACAGACAAAGCTCTGATGCTGTGTGAAGGGGGCTGTCTCTTCTCTCGTCAGGTCTCATTGAGGTCTGCAGCACATTACTTCATCTCTCCACCCCCTGCTTCGTGGAAGTAAAGACCAGCTATATCAATTCTGGTATTTAAACAGCTGTAGAGAAGAGAGCTGCAGATAAACAGTTACAACTTATGTAGGTGGATTTTTTTAATCTCTGTATCACCTGAGGCCAGTCACTTCACTGAGTATATTTAAGTGTTTACAACAACTTAAAGTGGAGTCCCCCCCCCCCCCCCCAAAAGTGGAACTTCCGCTCATCTGATACCCCGCAAGCGTCCATGAAAAATGGTAGAAAATTATTTCTTTTGCAGCCCTGGCCATCAGTTAAAATGCTACCCCCAACATCTACAAAACAGCCCCTCACATGAACATGCCTTGGCAGTGCAGGGCACAATCTGACACAAAAATGTATTCCATCGGCTATTGTGCGCAGGCGCTGTCTCGCCTTCACAACAGCTGATTGTAAAATCAGCTGTTGTGCTGTTCCGTGCGGCGCATGCGCAGTTCGCCCTGGGCACTTCACGACAGAACACCAGAACCCAGGCTCAATGCCCCCCCCCCCCCCGATAGAATGGCGATCTGCCTTGTTTACATAGACAGATCGCCGTTCTGGCTCTCTGCCTAGTGATCAGCAGATGCCAGGGGACAGAGTCCTGCGGTACCTGCAGATCAGTTTATAATTGGCGGTCGCAGGCGGAGCACAACGTGCCTCAGACCCGGAAGTGCAGGATAGCTGATTGGCTATGATGCACGTACTGGGTACGTGATCCTGCGTAGGAGAGTCGTCTTATATGCAAAGTAAATGATCGGCAAGCGGTTAAAGCCAACTATGATGAGTACCAAAATATGACTTTCCATTCGTCTCTTCTTTTGTACATTATTGCTGGGATAGGAGGGACGGCACTAGAATTCAGTCACCTTTTAGTTTTCTAACCATGTATTTATCTGTTGCTTTGTAGTAACTGTGTTGGAAGAAATATTTTTATTTGAAGAGTAGTAGTTTAGCACTGCACCAGAAATCTCTGATGGAGGCAGATTTATTAGTAACCATCTTGATTTTTATTCCTTACAGAAACGACACAAAGCTGACAATTTTGTGAACAAGAAGAAAACTCAAGGTAGGCCTGCGAGTTGCGATTTCCTAGTTGTGTGTTTTTTTTCTAGCACTGTGGAACCATCGGGTCTGCTGGCATCTTTTTATGGAGCCAGTTTTATGATGTGATCCTGTTGAGCTCGCCTGAAGAGGTTTCATTTTCAAGGAAGGAATCTGCTGGCATTCAGCAATAGTCATGATGTTCAGAGAAGCCGTATACTCTGAAGGGTGCTTAAAACACATTCATCTGGCACTGCCCTCTTCCTGGTATACAAACACATTAGCTTTTTCCTACTATTCTGTCACTATATTATACAGTACACTGATCAGCCATAACATTACGACTGCTGGCAGGTAAAGTGAATAGCATTGATGATCTCATTACAGTGGCACCTAAAAAATATATTAGGCAACAAATAAACATGTCCCTGAAGTTGATATGTTGACAGCAGAAAAATGGGTAAGCGTAAGGATTTGAGCGACTTTGACCAGGGATAAATTGTAACCGTTAGACAACGGAGTCGGAGCAACTGCAAAACTGCAGTTCTTGTAGGGCAGGAGTGCCCAACCAGTGGCCCGGGGGCCACATGTGGCTTGTGGAGCCCTCTGATGTGGCCCGCGACCTCCTGCTCTGGGATGGAATAGAATACTGTTATTAAAGGTCAGTTTATTATTAAAATGACAGTGTATATATGGGCATATCTATTCTGCAGTGCAGAGGTGTATTTAGGTTTTGTGCTGCCCTAGGCCTGACTCATGCACCCCCTAATTTAAATATGACCCACCCCTTCCTGTTTAAGACACGCCCTATCTGTAAACCACACCCCTTCCACTTTAGGCTCCAGCTCTTCCTCTCTGTACATTAGCACACTCACGCACCATTCACTCCATACTTGCATCAATCAATCCAGCTGGCTCCTGTCTAAATTGTTGCCCTTACCATGTGTATGTATGAATGCGAGTTACGGACATTAGATTGTAAGCTCCTTGAGGGCAGGGACTGATGTGACCTCTGTACCCTCCTCATACCTCTGTTCCCTCTCCCCGCACCCCGGTCTGATTGGCCAGACCGGGTGCATGTCCTACCAGAGGCGGAGCCCGCCTCTGGTATGACATGCACCCGGTCTGGCCAATCACCGGCCGTTTAATGCGGGCGTCACTGCGTCAGTCCCCCCCCCCCCCCCCCCGGCCAAGTACCACGCTACAGGCCGCCGCGCCGGGGGCTAAATTTATGAGGGAGCTGGAAGGTGGTCGCGGGAGCCAATTAAATAAAAGGACAGATCGGGGGTCTTTTTTTTTCGTGCGGGGGCAGCTTTGGTGCCCGGTCGTGCCGCGCCCCGCAAAGTGCTACCCTAGGCCTTGTCGGCCTAGGCCAAGATGCATCCCTGCTGCAGTGGTTACTGGGCTGCTTTCAAACTAATCCGCAGATGCAGAGCAGTGCACCTGCACTGAGCCATAGACTTCTGTTTATTATCTGCGAGTTTGAGCTTTCTGAAAGTGCACCAAACCTGCAGAATATAATAGAAGTCTATTGCAAAGTGCAGAAAAGCCAAAGGTACACTGCTTTGCACCCACGGTGTGGGTAAACCGCAGCGCATCAGTGTGAAAGCAGACATGGGCCCCTTTCACGTGGTCAGTCCGATTGGGCCTTCCATTCACCTCTAAGGAGTGGCAGATGTGACCGACTTGTGTGCTCCCTCCAATCCGAACAGGCTGTGTCCATGGCAGAGCGGACACAGACCTGCCGCCCGCTCCATGATTGTGGCCCGCGACCAGTTACCAAGTAGCTTAAGTGGCCCTCGTGCTTCAAAAGGTTGGGCACCCCTGTTGTAGGGGATGTACCTGGCCTGCAGTGGTCAGGACCCACCAGAAGTGGTCCCAAGGAAGGATAACCGGCAAACTGGTAAAAATGGGTGGCCAAAGTTCATTGATTCAAATAAGGAAAAATGGCTGGCCTGTGTAGTTTGATCCAATGTGTGATAAAAGTCAAGTTGTGGTAAGTCAATTCTGGTTCTGATAGGTGTCGGAACACACACAGTTAATTGCAGTTTACTGCATATAACCGTAGACCGGTCAGATTACCCACGCTGGCCTGTATTCACAGCCAAAAGTGCCAATGATGGACACATGAGCATCAGAACTGGTCCACAAAGCGATGGAAGATGTCTTTAAGGTGTTCACTTGGCCTCCAGATCTCAGTACAATCAAGCATCTGTGGGATGTGCTGTATAAACAAGTCTCATCCATAGAGAACCCCCTCCCCCTCCACCCACTACTTACAGGACTTAAAGCAGGGGTAGGCAAACTTTCTGAGGCTGAGATCTATTCGCACAACATGGAGGAAATCAAAGATCATGGGGGAAGGGGGTTGCCCTATAAAAAGAAAATAACTCTACACCCCAATAATAACACAGAACTGTGCCCCCCCCCCCCCCCCCGTCACTAGTGACCTCCACTCCCCTTCACATTATCCCCCTCACAGTAGTATCCTCTGCTCCCCCCCCCCCCATACAGCAGTTTCTCTGCCTCTTCATAAGTGTCCCCTGATCCCCCCCCCCCCCTACACCACAGTAGGGTCCTCTGCCTCTCTCCCTATAGCAGTGTCTTCTGTCCCCTTCACATCGCCCACCTAAACTGTAGAGTCTTCTGCACCCCCCATAGCATTGCCCCCCCAAAGCAATGTCTTCTTCACAACCTCCCCCTACTGTAGTGTCCTACAGTAAATGGGCAACAAAATCGCACTGTATCGCACCAAAGTAGCACAATATCCTTGATCAGAAAAATGGTTAATCAGTCAGTGAGATTCTTCTAGTCACGGTTATGGTCCTCTTGGGAAAATCTACCTGGAAGGTGGTTTTGGAAAAAACCTTTATGTAATTTTGCTGCTATTTTGTGCAACTCTCAGTAGACTGTGTAATAGATTTGACTGAAAGTTTTCTTTCCTCCTCTAGTTCTAAGGAATGGTGCCTGGGAGATCGTACACTGGGAAAAGGTACGTTTCTGCTTGCATGTTTCTCAAAATGATTGCCTATCTGCTTGCCAGCTATTTAATGATTTGTGGGAGCCCACAAAGTTGTGCTTCCCAAATGAGCCCGATGAAAAGAATTGACAATGGTAAAAAAAATATAAAAATAAGCATTAATATCGGCAACCAGTCACATTCAAAGTTGCATTTTCCATCTGTCATTTTTCAGTGCAGGTTTGAAATGAGAAGGTTCTTAGTGTTACATTAATAAATGAAGCCAATTGTATAAAGCGGTGTTTCACCCTAAAAAACAACTTTATAACATCTCATTCAGCATAGTAGCGCGAGCTACAGTATGCCTTTATATTTTTTTTTGGCGCCGTACTCACTGTTTAATCGCGTAGTAAAATTTCAGACTCCCCGCGGGGAATGGGCGTTCCTATTCAGAGGGCTCGTGATTGACGGCCGGCTATGGCGCGTCACGAAAATAGCCGGAGTAGGTCTCGGCTCTTCCCGGCGCTATACGGCGCCTGCGCACAGCCATCGGAGCTGACTGCGCAGGCGCCGTGAAGAGCAAACACCTATTTCAGCGAAGCGTGACGCGCCATAGCCGGCCGTCAATCACGAGCCCTCTGCATAGGAACACCCATTCCCCTGAAACTTTACTATGCGATTACACAGCGAGTACGGCGCCAAAAAAATATATAAAGGCATACTGTAGCTCACGCTACTATGCTAAATGAGATGCTAGAAAAAAAAAAAAATTTAGGGAGAACCCCCGCTAAAAAAACTCAAAACGTATTGTGAGGCCCATGGCACTGGTGTACATACCCACATCTTTTTCAACTATAGTTTTTGAGCGAATAAACGAGAGAACGTTTTTCCTTCATAACATGTTAACTATTAAATCTGTGTCTTTGGCACTGTCCCACTGTGGTCATTATTATAGTATTCAGATTTAAGCTGGCTATCCAGCGATCGGTCAGTTCATTACGATGGATGTGTGGCAGTCTGCTCAAACAGCGACTACTGCCAATTACTGCAGTTGCTAATTGGTGTATTCTGACAGTGGCGCCCACTGCTTTCAGAATACAATATCCTGGCGGACAGGCGCCTTGTTTGTGTGGATGGTGGAATCTGTTATTGTTTTTTCTTTTAACCCGCTGACCAAACAAATAAAAACGGTGTATGGCCAGCTCAAAGGGGTTGTAGACCTTCGTGTTTTTTCACCCTAATGCATCCTATGCACTCTCTGCCCTCCCGAGCCCCCATTTTACTTACCTCATTGGATAGATTGATAGCAGCGCAGCCATTGGCTCCCGCTGCTGTAAATCAAATCCAGTGATGCGGCTGCCGGGGGCGGGGCCCAAGTCATACACTAGACCAGTGTTTCCAAACTCCAGTCCTCAAGGCACACCAACAGGTCATGTTTTTAGGCTTTCCATTATTTTGCACAGGTGATTTGATCAGTTTCACTGCCTTAGTAATTACCACAGCCGTTTCATCTAAAGGAAATCCTGAAAACATGACCTGTTGGTGTGCCTTGAGCACTGGAGTTGGGAAACACTGCACTAGACGGCTATGCACGTCGAGGGTATAACATGGGAGCGCGCCCGCAAGGTAACCCCCTCGGGAGAGAGCTTCCCAGAGGAGCCGAGACAGCCGCCGTGGGACCCCAGAAGAGGACGTACGGGGCCACTCTGTGCAAAACTAACTGCACAGGGGAGGTAAGTATGACATGTTTGTTTAAAAAAAAAAAAAAAAAAAAAAACTGAACCTTAAGTGTCCCTTTTAAGACTAAGGCAAACGCTAAATGGAATAATTTCATCGGAGTGAATGTATTTTTTCCAGAGCATTTTTTGCCCAAACACCAATGCTTTGTGCATAGTAGAAGCTCCAACTGGAATTGCTTGAATATGCACCAACATGTCATTGTTAATAAAACCGCAAAGGTGGTGGTTCTCATCGCAACCCACTTCACTGAAAAGAAGAACTGCCCTTATGGGGAAACTAGGCATTTTGCAGTGGGACTGTGCTGGGCAAGCCTGCCTAGTAGGGTTGCCGCCTGTTCGGGATTCACACGGACAGTTCAGGTTTGGAATCATGCGTCCGGGTTTCAGACTGTCTGAGTCCCGGACACATTATTCAGACTGGACTTAGTCTCCCCCTTCTCTCTCCTGCCTCTAAGTATGCTAAAGTAAATCAGGGTTCTCAGAGCACTGATTACATCAGAGTTCCCCTTTACACCAGAGGCCACAGTGCTCCCCCTTACATCAAAATCCTCGTCATACACCAGAGCATTCTCTGGTCTGCAGAGTCCCCCCTTACAGTAAAAGGGAACTCTGTAGACTCTGATGTCAAGGGGGAACTCTTGTGATTAACTTCACATGATTAAAAATGTTATTTAATAGCAACATGTATGCATAGTCAATTTATGAATGCTGTGTGACGCTGAAGTGTTCGGGTTTGACTTGAAGAAAAGGTGGCGACCCTACTGCTTAGTGCAGACCCACCACATCTGTTGTGAATGAACCCATACTTGTATGTCACGTACACCCAGTACATGCTTAGGCAGGCCATACATGGTGCATAGGTGGTCTAAAAGTATGGAAGAGCTCTATGTAGGTGTCAGCTGTGCTGGATAGAAGTACAAAGGTGGGGCAGCTTCACAAAGTCTTGACTGTATTCTTTTCAGAAGTCTTCTCACTTTTGTTGTGCAGTTCACAAATGCAGTATATCACAGCAAAGCTGGCTGGATCACCAAAGAATGTGCATTAATATGTGTATGTGTTGCTTTTTGCTTTTGCGTGTGTGTAATTTGGTTGAATTGGCGGCTTGTTGTACACTAAGCCTGAGTGACATAATTCAGCTTTGTAGATAGTTGCATGGCCACAGGGCCGCCATCAGGAATGGCCCCCCTGGAGAAGAGACCCGGTGTATATATACACACAATTTTTTTTTATTTTAGAAAAATAAATTACAAAAAAAGGGGGGTTGCCATCCGGGACCTCTGGGCCCTTTAATAAAAAAAAGAAACCTCTGAGCCCTTTAATAAAAAATCAATAAATAAAAAAATATAAAAAAAATAAAAATAAACATTTATAAAAAAAAAGGGGGGGGGGGTTGCCATCCAGGGCCCTGGGGATCTCCGGACCCCTAAAAAAAAAAAAAAAAAAAAATTGTCCCTTTAATAAAAAATAAAATAAAAATATATTAAAAAAATATTTTTTTTTTATAAAAAAAAAAGGGGGTTGCCATCTGGGGCCCTATGGGCCTCCGGGCCCCTGGGAACCTCCGGACCCCTTAAAAAAAAGGGGGTTGCCATCCGGGCCCCTGGGGACCTCCGGGCCCCCTTACAGGTGTACTGCCTGTACCCCCCTGATGGCTGCCCTGCATGGCCATTGGTAATAGAAATATTTCTGGAACATCTTCCTGTGTTCCCGGAAATACAGATCGGGTCCATCTGCTAAATGAAAAGGCCAGTTATGTTATAATGGTGCGATGACGGGCAGGCATGGCTGGGTGAATGGCTTGTTGTTGATCCTCTGTAATGGAAGTGCCAAGAGACACATTGCACAAGGAAACTGATGGTAATGCAGTAATGTTAATGGTAGAACAGATAAATCTTTAATGTGTTCTTCTGAGTTCACTAACTGGAAATAATTGATCCTCATTAAGACAGAGTATTGTAGCCTCTTATTACTTTTCTCTGGTTGGTTTCACTTTTTTTCTCCTCTCCAAAAAGAGAACAGCAGTACTTATGAATAAATAACACTGAGAAACTCATTTGCTGTGGAATTAATTAGCATGGTTGGTATACCACACCCCAGCAGCACAATACAAGCACGGCCTAGGCGATAAATGCATATCTCTAGGGCTTGGATCTCGCATACAGGGTGTGATTAAATATTTAAAATTAAGGGTCCTTTTTTTATGTAGCCGTTGAGGTCTTCTTGATGGATCAACAGGTTATCTGACATTGCACTTATCTTTTTGGAGCGCTTTTACTGGCCCTAATCAATATAAAATGTTTACATGATGGATTTAAATGTAATTTGTAATAATGTTTTTGCCAGTAAATCCTTGTTTTTAAAGAGTGGGATTGCAAAATTTGTAATGATAGTCTCAGAACCTGAGACTGTACTTACACGATGCAGTGTTGACAAGGGTGATAAACCAAGGTTTGCCAATGCATGTTTGTCTATACATAAAGAGATGTTAACCCCTTCATGCAGACTGTACGCAAATATGCGTTCTTGGCTTAAAAGGCATTGTACCGGGGTGATGTGTGCAGCTGTTTTTGAGAGCCAGCTGTTGGCTTTTTTGGGATACAACGGATGCGGCTAAAAGCTGCACTCGGCTGTTATGCTAGGGAGTGTCTTTTCGCCCCCCCGCCACCGCTGCCACCTTCCGCTACTCTACCGTCCCATTGGGAGGCCTAAGCAACCATGTCTGTCGGCTGGCTGAAGACCCAAACGAAGCCAGAATCGGCTTCAATCGGGTCTCGGATCTAGTAATCCGGATCCGATGTCATGACATCGCTTCCGGTTTAATCGCTTGCCAATGGCGCCGGTTTAAAAAAATCCCTAGTATTCCAAAACGCAGATTTTGGAGGTTTAAGTTTAGGTTTAATACTTTTAAGTGCAAAGGAGGGATTTGGGGTCGTGTAGACCAGATTCAGATAGAATCGCCTATCTTTAGGTGGGCGTAGCGTATCTCGGATACACTACGCTGCCGTAACTTAGTGAGACAGGTCCCGTATTCATAAAGAACTTGCGCCCTAAGTTACGGCGGCGTAGTGTAAATGGGCCGGCGTAAGCCCGCGTAATTCAAAGTAGGCTGGTAGTGGGCGTGTTGTATGTAAATGACTCGTGACCCCGCGTAATTGACGCTCCTAACGAACGGCGCATGCGCCGTCCGTGAACATATCCCAGTGCGCATGCTCAAAATCACGTCGCAAATAGTCAATGCTTTCGACGTGAACGTAACTTACGCACAGCCCTATTCTACGCTGTTCCGACATCCATACTTAACATTGGCTACGCCTCATATAGCAGGGGTAACTTTACGCCGACAAAAGCCTTGCGTAAACAACGTATATCAATGCGCCAGCCGCACGTACGTTTCTAAATCGGCGTATCTAGCTCATTTGCATATTCTACACGTAAATCCACGGAAGCGCCCCTAGCGGCCAGCGTAAATATGCAACCAAGATACGACGGCGTAAGAGACTTGCGCCGGTCGTATCTTAGACAAATTCTGGCGTATCTGATTCTTTGAATCAGGCGCCAAGATACGACGCCTCACACTCAGAGTTACGACGGCGTATCTGGAGATACGCCGTCGTAACTCCTTTCTGAATCTGGCACATAGCTGTTTTCCTCAGTCTAAGTGCCATAGTGAAATTTGGAATGGACAATGAGCAGAATGGGGGTGGCTTCCATCCGACTCCCAGGTGAGTCAGCTGTCCTGGCTTCCTCTTAGGTGAGTCATTAGATTCTGACATCAGAAAATTGGTTGGCATAGAGTAAAATATGTTGGCAAAAGGGGCTCTGTTGCTCATAGCTTAATTGTGGAACAGCAATACCTTCCAAATATGAAATGTTATCTCTGTTTATGCAGCTTGGAGTGCCCAGTGCGTGATAAAATATGCTTTCGTAAGGTGGTGCAATCATATGGTTCTTTGTACTACCTTCATTTCTGACTTCAGCATCTCTTCCTATCCAAGAATGACATGACAGATATTTTGGGTACTGTTGCGGAATGCCTTTTGTAGTTACTGTCACATTTTAGAAAAGTGGAATTTTCCATACTGTTGGTGCTCTCCATATGTTCCTTGTGCATTGACATTCTTGTTTGTAGGTCCCAGTATATTGCAATTTGTCTTCTCTACATGTGTAAAGTTGAGGCCGAGACCAGTTTGGCAAACTCAGATTACTGAGGGTTCCTTTCTATTTTATGTGGCCAAGATGTGTTGCTCACGGTGTGGGTATCTTGACCTAGTCTTCTGTTGTGATGGCACTTTTATACTGTGTTATGGAACGAACATGGGTATGTTGGCAGGTACCCAGTGACTTGTGTTCTTTACAAGTTATGTGGAAGCCTTTAGGAGCAATTAAGTTTTCAGGGTTTATTTTTTATTTTTGATGAGGTGCACAGAGCAGAGATGGCAAGGCTGGTAAATATTTAAGCGATAAGTCCAATTCTAGTATAAATGTGCACCTATTCTAGCGCTAAGATTAGTACATTTATCAAACCCATTAGATCTCATTTCCCATTCTGCATACAGAGGTGTAAAGTAGGAGACGGTAGCTGCTTAGAGAGTGGAGCATAATGTTTATTTTGTAGTCATTACAAGACACTGCCTAGTCTTGACCATAGGGTTATAGTGCCACCTTCAGGAGTAGGACACTAGGCAGAATAAATTAACGCAGCACCGCCTATGGGCAGCCCCCCCCCCCCCCAATCTACAATGGGCAGCTCAGTTTTTTTTTTTCTGCTTAGTGTAGTGTAAGGATCTAGTTCCTTGATTGGGACTCTTGGTTTCAAATTTTGTTCGTTTTTTTTTTTTTTTTTTGCTCTGCCGCTTTTGGATTTTTTCCTGTGATGCTCTTCATTCCACAGCCAAGCTGAACAGGCTGGATACTATTAGCCGGATTCAGGTACAGTTACGACGGCGTATCAGTAGATACGCCATCATAACTCCGAATCCGCGCCGTCGTAACATTAAGCGTATGCTCAAACTAATATACGCTTAAATGTTGCTAAGATACGAGCGGCGTAAGTCTTCCTACGCCGTCGTATCTTGGCTGTCTATTTACGCTGGCCGCTAGGGGCATGTACGCTGATTTACGCCTAGAATATGTAAATTGTCGAGATACGCCTATTCACGAACATACGTACTCCCGTCGCAATTATTTACGTCGTTTACGTAAGACATACGCCGGCGTAAAGATAAAGCTGCTCTCTAGGTGGAGCAGCCCATGCAAGGTATGGACGTCAGAACAAGCTTATCTTTATACGTTGTTTACGTAAGTCGTATGCGAATAGGACTTGCTTAAGTTACGTTCACGTTGTAGGCAGTGTTCGACGTATCTTAGGCATTCTATCCGACGCATGCGCACTGGGATACGTCCACGGATGGCGCATGCGCCATTCGTTCAAAACGTCATTTACGTGGGGTCATGCTTTATTTACATAAAACACGCCCACCTCTTCACAATTTGAATTCGGTGCGCTTACGCCGGCACATTTACGCTACGCCGCCGTGACTTAGGACGCAAGTGCTTTGTGAATACAGCACTTGCCTCTCTAACTTACGGCGGCGTAGCGTATATGAGATGCGCTACGCCCGCCTAAAGTTAGGCACATCTACGTGAATCCGGCCCTATAGGTCCAGTAGTCACCCTAGCCATTAATTGAATAGTAAAATAATCAGCAGACAGTGGACAATGAGTCTTTATCTACTATCACTAATCTACAAATAGAATAGCATTGTTTTTTATAAAGAAAAAACTGTTGGCAACCATGAACATAAGAAATCGTAAAAAAAAAATAAAAAATGGGAGAATTGGATCCAAAGAAAGGTCTGCTGAGGTCCACCTCATGTCTGCAGGTAGCTTGTTCTTTGGCTAGTTTCACCAACAAATGGACCTTTTGCTGTTTCTCATGTAGCTGCTACATTGTAATGGATGTCCCGCTTCACTCCGACTTTTCCAGTAAATGCAAGCATCTTGCAGCCTAGGAAAAATGCTTCCGTCTGCGTAAAATGAACAAAGTTGTGTAAAGATAGCAGTGGTGCTCCGTGATTGGAACTAGGCAATGGTACTTAGTCACAGCAGTATAGTCTTCTCCTCAGTAATACATCACTGTTAGTCCTGGCTTCTACAGAGGAGCAGAGCCCAAGGAAATGGGGTTGTAATTGAGTTTTGTAAATTGAAAAGATTTCAGATTTCTTTCCTTTGAATACAAATCTTGTACATTTTATGCTAAACAAAGGGACTTGGTCGAGCCTCTGGTAAGAGTGGACTTTGAACTGGTAATTTACCAAGTGCATGCCTTCATTACGTGGTATTATATAAAGTGCTATAGCCGCCTATGCCGTAGTTTATTCTCGGCAAGCACACAGTGGCAATATCTCCAGAACAAGGTCAAGATTTGTCTTCTGGTCAAACTACTAGGCCCCGTTGTAGTGTGTGGTTAGCTTATTGCAAACATACAAGACTTTTAAACCATGGAAGGGTGGCATACAGAAGACTGAACTTGTCCCAGGGCAAGGGGACATTACCTCTAAGCAGGCACAAAAGATTGAAAATTAAGTGGTGTCCGTGTGCATTAACAGTTAAGGCCATTTGTTATTACTTTAGTGAGAGCTTCTTGGTGCCTGGTCTGTGTTAAGTGCTATACTACGTAAGAGCACAGTGCAGAGGGGACTCTTACAGATTTAATAATTTAGCTTCTTCTACGCTTCAGTGCCCTTAAAGAGGAGTTCCACCTAAAAATGGAACTTCCTCTTAACCCACTCCTCGCCCCCTTACATGCCACATTTGGCATGTAATTTTTTTGGGGGGGGGAGTGGGGGCTTCAGGAGAAGGGGACTTCCTGTCCCACTTCCTCCTTCCGCCGAGGGGCTGGAAAGGCGATTAGCTTAATCGCCTTTTCAAAGCCCCTCCCTGTAGGCGAGCGCCTGTCCAATCGGATGGCGCCGCATGCGCACTGCCGCTCGCACATGCGCAGTGGGTGCCCGGCCGTGAAGCCGAAAGCTGTCACTGCCGGGTGCCCACACTAAGAATGAAGACGCGGGGGGCGAGGAGCGGAGCCCCGGCCGGCGCGTCGCTGGAGCCGTGGAGCAGGTAAGTGTCAGTTTATTAAAAGCCAGCAGCTACACTTTTTGTAGCTGCTGACTTTTAATAAACTTAAAAAAAAAAAGGTGGAAAACCCCTTTAATGTAATTTTTCTGGATAAATGAAATCGCTGTACAGTTTGGTAAACCAAACCGGTCTCATTCATGGCTTGACTTCTGCCACCAACCACTTTGCTTGATTTTGTGCATAGAACAAAGTTTGGTCAATGCAGGTTACACATCTGCTTTCTTTAGCCTTAAAGTGGATGTAAACCCACATTTTTTTTTCTTCTGTCACGATGTGTAGAGTATAAGATTTCCTATCATCTGTGCCCAGTCTTGCCACAAAGAGTTAATCCAGCTCTGAGCAATCCTTTCAGTGAGATAAACGGACAAACAGGAGAAAACTTTTGTCCGTTCTTCCCCCTTGCTGTGAGTGACAGGTTATTTACATATCTCATGCACTAATCTGAGACAGGCATTATTTTTTAATTCCCGCCCCCACTCCTTTTCTGAAGTCATGTGGTTACTTTTCCGGATTTTGACTGGATGTTATTGACCATAGCAGAAGTCAGTGTAAGGGGAGTGTAGAGGTGGGCTGGGAGTCTACTGACATCATGACTCCACCCTCCGAGTTCCAGACAACAGACCCACCCACATAATCTGCAGTTTTTCAGGTCTCATAACCGACGGGGGGGAGACATTTGACAGGTGAGGATACATGCAGGAGGCATCTATATCCCTATAGATCAACAGTAGTTTAGAAAGGATGAGAGTGGGTTTACATCCTTTTTAAAGAAGAGCTCTCATGAATTTTAATTTTTATTCCCCCAAGGGGACCATCTGCATCTAGCACATGGTCTCTGTTCTGATTAGTGGCCATGTTGTCCTCATAATTCTGGATAAAGCCCAAATCGAAGATTTGCAGTCCAGGGACCTCGCCTCTGGAATGCACTACCAACCAGCATCCGACTGGAGTCGGACCACTTGGCCTTCAGGAGAAAGATTAAAACCCATCTCTTCTGAGGTCAAGGGGTGCCTTACCCATGAAATGGATACAGCGCCCAGAGGCTATTCAGTTCGCATGTGTTGCGCTTTACAAGTTTCTCACTCACTCACTCATTGTCATTCCTGTGGGGGGTGACATGGAAAATAGGCTGCACGCTGAGCACACACCATATCTCCTGTGTTGGAAGTGTTGGAAACATTTCTCAGAGATGGGTAGTCATAAAGTGATGGTCAGCAGCAATACTTGGGTAAGCAGTGGCGTTTAACTACTTGTTGACCACCTACCGCATATTTACTGCAGCAGGTCGGCTCTTTGCACAATATCACGTACCTGCATGTCATTTCGTGCAGCGGCCGTGCGCTGTTTGGACACGTATGCCAATCGGCAGGTCCGGCGGACCCGATGTCCACCGGTCACCCGCAATCGTTCCTTTTAGATGATGAAGATGGCAATCTTGTGTTCCTGCCCAGCAGGGACATCGATCTACTATCTTCATCCAGTCAGACCATCCCCCACACAGTTAGCAAGCACCAGCTAGGAGCACACTTAACCCTTTGATCACCCCTGTTAACACCTTCCCTGCCAGTGTCATTAGTGCAATAACTTGCATATTTTTAGCACTGATCACTGTAATGATGTTACTGGTCCCCAAAAAAAGTGTCAAAAATGTCCAATTTGTCCACCGCAATATCGCAGTCCCGCTTAAAATCCGATCGCCACCAATACTCGTAAGAAAAAAGTGTTAAAAATATCCTATAGTTTGTAGACGCGATAACTTTTGCGCAAACCAATCTATATACGCTTATTGGGATTTTTTACCAAACGTATGTAGCAGAATACATTTTGGCCTAAACTGATGAAGAAATTTGATTTTCTTATTAAAGCGGATGTGCCATGAAAAAAAAATATTAAAAGCCAGCAGCTACAAATACTGCAGCTGCTGACTTTTAATATTAGGACACTTACCAGTCTTGGAGTCCAGCGCCGTCCACAGCAGAGGACGAGCGATCGCTCGTCACTCTACTGCCCCCCCCAATCCTCAGTGAGGGAACCAGGAAGTGAAGCGCTCCCGGTTCCCTACGGCACATGCGCAAGTTGCGCTGCGCCGCTGATTGGCTCCCGCTGTGCTCTGGGGGGTAAAACATTCCGGGGCTGAAGTGTTTAAACGATGCTCAATTGGTACGAAGGGGACCAGAGTTTGCCAATAAAATATCCCCACACTATTACACCACCACCAGCTTGAACTGTTGATACTTTCATGTTTATGCCAAATTCTGACCCTACCATCTGAATGTCTCAGCTAAAATTGAGACTCCTCAGACCAGGTAATGTTTTTTTCCAATTTTCTATTGTCCAATTTTGGTGAGCCTGTGTGAATTAAAGGCTTTGTTTCCTGTTCTTAGCTGACAGGAGTGGCACCATGTGTGGTTTTCTGCTGCTGTAGCTCATCTGCTTCAATGTTCGATGTGTTGTGCTTTCAGAGATGGTATTCGGCATACCTTGGATGTACCGAATGGTTATTTGAGTTACTGTTGCATTTCTATCATCTCAAACCAGTCTGTTCATTCTCCTCTGACATCAACAAGGCTTTTTTGTCCACACGCTCACTGGATAGTTTCTCTTTCAGACATTCTCTGTAAACCTGAGAGATGGTTGTGTGTGAAAATCCCAGTAGATCAGCAGTTCTTGAAATACTCGGACCAGCCCATCTGGCACCAACAACAAAGCAACCAAAGTCACTTAAATCCCCTTTCTTCAACAATCTGATGTTTGGTTTGAACTTCAGCAAGTTGCCTTCACTGCATTGAGTTGTTGCCATGTGATTGGCTGATTAGCAATTTGTGTTACCAAGCAATTGAACAGGTGTACCTAAAAGTGGCCTGTATGTATATATGTGTGTGTGTGTGTGTGTGTGTGTGTGTGTGTGTGTATGTATGTAGGTATATATGTGTGTGTGTATGTGTGTATATATATATAATATATATATATATATATATATATATATATATATATATATAATTCTCTACATCTGTATACACAAAGTAAACCTGTTGTCCCTAAATGTCAAGTTGCAGCACGTTTCTAAAAGTAAATGAGTGAGCTCAAATCGCGCCGCACTAAATCGCATGCAAATTGCACAGCTCAATCTTGTGCGATTCATAGTGTGAACTGGGGCTAAATGGTTTTTGTAATGCGCTGTATAATCTATTGGCTCTACAAACATAAATCTAGTGCTCCTTTACAGCACTTCAGCACAACCCCGAAGCAAGGACAGGGCATAGAGCCTTGCTTTTTAATGGTGCCAGTTACATGTTTTTTCACAGAAAATTATTTATCAAATGCTTTGCAAAACAGTGAAAAAAAAGTGTTGTAAAAAAAAAAAGCATGTGGTAGCGTAAGAACTGGGGTGTGACTGGACACCCAGGATAGGGATTTGAAAATAAATCTAACTGACCACCTGTACCATCATTTCTTCTGGGTGTCTGAGATATCCCCATAGACTTTTATGGGTCCAGAACCTTGGTAAAGACAAAATGTGAGCTGGAAGCTGTTTGGCCAAGGGCTTTCAGTCGTATTGGTGGAATAGAGATATACACTATAATACCAAAAGTATTGGGACACATACCTTTTACACGCACATAAACTTTAATGGCATCCAAGCCTTAGCCCGTAGGGTTCAATATTGAGTTGGCCCACCCTTTGCCGCTATAAAGCCCTGTACACACGATCGGTTCGTCTGATGAAAATGGACAGTTTTCATCGGACGAACCGATTGTGTGTGTGTGTGGGCCCCATCGTTTTTTATCCATCGGTGAAAAAAAAATAGAACCTGTTTTTAAATTTTTATTATGGTTAAACACCCGATAGAAAAAAACGATCGTCAAAAATCCACACATGCTCAGAATCAAGTCGACGCATGCTCGGAAGCATTGGACTTCATTTTTCTCTGCACGTCGCTGTGTTTTACGTCACCGCGTTGGACACCATCGGCTTTTTAACCGATGGTGTGTAGGCAAAACTGATGAAAGTCAGCTTCATCGGATATCTGATGAAAAAATCCATCGGATTAGATTCCATCAGATATCTGATCGTGTGTACAGGGCATTACAGTTTCAACTCCTCTGGGAAGGCTGTCCACAAGATTTAGGAGTGTCTATTGGAATGTTTGACTATTCTTCTAGAAGCACATTTGTGAGGTGGAACGAGAAGGCCTGACTCGCAGTCTCCGTTCTATTTCATCCCAAAGTTGTTCTATCGGGTTGAGGTCATGAACTCTGTGCAGGCCAGTCAAGCTCCTCCACCTCAAACTTGCTCATCCATGTCTTTATGGACCTTGCTCTGTACACTGGTGCTCAGTCATGCTGGAACAGGAAGGGGCAATCCTCAAACTGTTCCCACAAAGTTGGGAGCATGAAATTGTCCAAAATGTCTTGGTATGCTGATGCCTTAAGAGTTCCCTTCACTAGAACTAAGGGGCCAAGCCCAACCCCTGAAAAACAACCCCAAACCATAATCTTCCCTCCACCAAATGATTTGGACCAGTGTACAAAGCAAGGTCCATAAAGACATGGATGAGTGAGTTTTGGGTGGAGGAACGTGACTGGCCTGCACAGAGTTTTGACCTCAACCCAACAGAACATCTTTGGGATGAATTGGAGCAAAACTCAATCCAAGACTTCGAGCCAGGCCTTGTCCACATCAGTGCCTCACAAATATGCTTCTAGAAGAATGGTCGAACATTCCCATAGACACTCCTAAACCTTGTGGACAGCCTTCCCAGAAGAGTTAATGCTGGTATAGCTGCAAAGGGTGGGCCAACTCGGTATTGAACCCTACGGACTAAGACTGGGATGCCATTAAAGTTTGTGGGGCAGATCCACAAAAGCATTACGCCAGCGTATCTCTTGATACGCCAGCGTAATTTTAAATTTTCCGAGTCGTATCTTTGTTTTGTATCCACAAAACAAGATACGACGGCATCTGGGATCGATCCGACAGGCGTAAGTCTTAGTATGCCGTCGGATCTTAGATGCAATATTTTGGCGGCTGCTAGGTGGCGTTCTGTCGATTTCTGCGTCGAGTATGTAAATTGGCTATTTACTGAGTCGTTCGCGAATAGGAATTACGTCACAGTCGGAAGCATTGGCTTTTTCCGGGTTAATTTCGAGCATGCGCACTGGGATACCCCCCACGGACGGCGCATGCGCAGTTAAAAAAAAAAAAATCATTTACGTTGGGTCACGACGTATTAACATAAAACACGCCCCCATTACATCCATTTGAATTAGGCGCCATTACGCCGGCAAAGATACACTACCCCGCTGTAACTTACGGTGCGCATTCTTCCTGGATTTGAAGAAAAAAAAGTAAGTTACGGCGGCTTAGTGTATCTTAGATACGCTACGCCCGGCGCATAAATGCGCCGCTGTACGAGGATCTGCCCCTGTGTGTGTAAAAGTAGGTGTCCCAATACTTTTGGTAATATAATGTTTTTTTCTACAGCCGTATCCTGCTTCACCTTTTCCTGTTTGCTGGATTTCTGTTGCATTGCCCCATAAGATGAGGATTTGTGGTCTTGTTTTCTCAAAGGTTTTTGTAATTATGGTGTACCACTTACTATACAAACAATCCCAGTGCTCTCTCTGTATATTCCTGTGTGCTCAGATGTATTACTAGTGCATGTGTTTTAATGCTTTTGCTTCTAGCATGCTTTTTACAGACTCTTAACCAGTTCACAGTTTCTTTCAGGTAAATGTTGGAGATATAGTTAAAATAAATGGCACAGAGTATATACCCGCTGACACTATTCTGCTCTCATCAAGGTAGAGATGCCTGTTGTTGGTAACACTATAAAGTCTGGTTTCTCTACCCTGTTTTGACTTCCATTATTGCAAGGAAATAGGGAAAAACTGAGCATGGCAGCCAGATTGGACTGTGGCAAACCTTTCTTTCTGGAATTCTGAATCATATACTGTTTTTCTTTATTTCCTTGAAGTTCTTCTATTCAACCCATCCGAATAATATGCATGTTTTCAGAATCTGCTTTATAACTGGGTCTGTATTTTTCATTTAAATTCAATTTCTGTGTAATTTATATTGGTTAAAGAATTTAAAAAGGAAGTCCAGCTAGCTTAACAATGTTAAAATGTAGTCATTCTTGCGTCTCGGTTACGTTTTCCTATAATTTTTTTTAATCCGGTCCTTTTACATTTATGACCCAGTTACAAACAGTGGATGGAAACATCAGTCTCTTTATTTCTTAACTTACAAATTTCCTCCCAAGTTAATATTTCAATTTTTGTCTCTGTCTGTCTCCTTTGTTTCCCATTGATTTCCATTCTGATCATGTTCGTCTTGGGATACATAGGTGGCTATAGGGGAGATAGTGAAAGTGACCAATGGGGAACATCTCCCAGCTGACCTCCTCAGTCTTTCATCCAGGTCAGAGAAATGCTGGGGCAGACTGTGCAAATGGGTCCTGCTACACCTCTACCACCTACTTTACACAAAAATCTCATACTTGACCATACCACTTTAAACCATACACCTTTACAATCTGATTACACCGAGTATGAAATCGCCTTAAAATTTACATTTAAATTTACAAGTTTAAAATTGTTATAGGAGTTCAAATATAAGTATAAATTTGATTCAAAAGAAAGAAAGTTTACTGCTCAGAGGTCCCAGAGAACTGCAAAGTGGAGTCCAAACACTTGGGTGCAGGCGCTGCAATAGTATGCAAAAATGTATAAGAAAGAACCGGGACGGCCGCACTCCAAAAATAAAAATTTGTTCCTTTTAATAAAAACTGGTCACAACATGGATGTCACAGCAAAAAATCAGGAAAAAGGGCTAACGCGTTTCACTCTCATACAGTGCTTATTCATGAATAAGCGCTGTATGAGTGTGAAACGCGTTAGCCCTTTTAAAAGGAACTCCTTTTTATTTTTGAAGTGCGGCCGTCCCGGTTCGTTCTTATACATTTTTGCATAAATTTGATTCAGTTTATATCCAATGTGCAGGCATACACATTACATAGTTGGTCACACTGGGGCGGAGGGCGGCATCGGCAGTAAAGCGCCGCTATTTTTAGCGGCACTTTACCATCAATTTCGCTACGCTATTCGGTCTCTAGCAGGGCGACTTTACCCTCTCACTAGCGACCAAGAAAGGGTTAAAACCATTGCAAAGGCGCTTTGTCGGCGGTATAGCCGCGGTGCCAATTGATTTCAATGAGTAGGTGCAGTGGAAGAGCGGTATACACACCGCTCCAAAGATGCTGCTAGCAGGACTTTTTTTTTACCGTCCTGCTAGCACACCGCTCCAGTGTTAAAGCCCTCTGGGTCGCTTCAGGTCACTTTGCAGGCACTATTTGTAGCGTTATAGCACCTGCAAAGAGACCCAGTGTAAAAGGGGTCTTAGGCCCCTTTCACATTGGGGCGTTTTTCATGCGGTACAGCGCTAAAAATAGTGCTGCTATACCGCATGAAAAATCATGCCCTGTAGTGTTCAATGTGAAAGCCCGAAGGCTTTCACACTGAAGCGGTGCGCTAGCAGGACTGCTCCAAAAGTCCTGCTAGCCGCATCTTTACCGCGGTATAGGAGCGGTGTGTTCACTGCTCCTATACCGCGCCTTCCCATTGAAATCAATGGGAAAGCGCGGTAATACCGCCCGCAACGCGGGCGGTATTAACCCTTTTTCGGCCGGTAGCGGGGGTTAAAACCTCACCGCTAGCGCCCGAATATCGCGGTAAACACGACGGTATAGCCGCGCTACAAATAGCGCGGCTATACCGTCACCGCGGCTCCACGCTGCAATGTGAAAGCAGCCTTAGAGTTGGTGTTGGATGGAAGGGACAATTAAGGGACAATTAAAGTGTATAGTGTGTGGCTAGTTACCGTAAGAGTTTTAGGAAAACTACTCCTGTCTTTAAATGCTTAGAGAAGATCTGTGCGAAGTATTGACTTCATCAAAAGTGTGAGCTCTATACAATTATTTAAGATTTGGTTCACCTGACAAGCTGCATTATTTTCATTTACAAAAAGAAATGGAGCAGCTGTCCCCCCTTCCTGTCACCTGTTTTGTTGCCTCTAAGCCATTTTTAATCTGGGCCACAGTTCTCCCCATGTCTGCTTATGTAAATTAACTTGGCTTTGACATGCACCATATTCTACAAGTGGGTGTAGCCAATGCTATATATTCCTATTGCCCAATTTTATTGGAACCTGCCTGGTGATTAACACTAGTAATCTAAATAGTGACATAGGTAATACTGTTAAAGGTTTTTCCCCCCCACTTACAAGAAAACATTGCTAACCATGCAAAGTTTGGTATTTGCAAAGGCCACTGGACCATGAAGTCTAGGAAACTGCAGTTGATGGTGCATCCAAGTGTAGCTTCCCTGCTTGTAGGTACATTCAGTTAGGCACATAAATTCAGTGCTTGGCAGGTGGTTCTAGGCCCGTGTTTGCACATATATAAAACACAATAGTGCACCTACCTCCAGCTTGGTGTAGCAATTAAAAAGTAAAAAAGACAATAAAAATGCACTCACTAGTTAAGTGGATTAAGGCTTGTCATGAAGGAATATAGACCACCATAGGGTCACAGTGAGGCTGCAGAGCTCGGCAGGCAATGATGCAGAGTTCTTGGTTGAAGTACAGCTGTCAGGCTTCAGGATGGAACATAAGCAGCACAGGCTTCCAATCAGCACCTCAGCTGGGTGATGGTGACAGAAAGTGAAGGGGGCGTGGCTACATTTTTCTGGGCAACAGGACTTCCCCTTTAGCAAACCATAGGATGAGTCCTGTGGTTTGATAAAGGGGTAGTCCTGTGGCCCTAAAACATGTAGCCATGCCCCCTCCATTTCTTGTCGCCATCACCCAGCCAAGAGTGGTGCTGATTGGAGCTGCAGCCATCTTGCTACACCTAGAAGCCACTGTTGCCTATGTTCCAGCCTGAAGCCTGATAGCTGTACTTCCACCATGAACTCTGCTTCATTCAGCCGCTTGCTTGCCGAGCTCTGCAGCCTCACAGCGATCCTACGGAGGTCTATATGGGTTTATGACGAGCCTTGACCCACTTTGAACTAGTGATTGCCCTTTTGTGTGTTTTCTTCCTCTTTTTAATTGCTACACCTAGATGAAGTCGCAGTCTTTTGTTTTTTATATAGCTTCTCTTAGCAGACTTCTCTTAGGCAGACTATTATTTATTCTTGGCTAGCACATGCCAAGGAAAATGGCTTTTTTACATCCATCTACAGCAGGGATATGCAATTAGCGGACCTCCAGCTGTTGCAAAACTATAAGTCCCATCATGCCTCTGGGTGTAATGCTTGTGGCTGTCAGTCTTGCTATGCCTCATGGGACTTGTAGTTCTGCAACAGCTGGAGGTCTGCTAATTGCATTTCCCTGATCTACAGTATGTGAGCATAGCCAAAAAAGTGTGCATGTTTGGGCACTACATGTCAGCTGAGCAGGTCTGAATAGGGAAAATAAAATTGATTCTGAAAATGTTCTTTTCTACATTTTAGCTATAATGATAGCTTTGTGCTCTGCTGACTTCCAGTGATCCAAAGCCAAGATGGACACAGAGGACTATTCTGATTGGCTGGTTTCGGAGATCACCTATTTTAAAGATCAGCCTCAGAAACAAAGATATTCAAACATTCGAGAACACAAAGCCCTTGCCTTTAGAAACATGTTTGTTTAAAATCCAATTCTTCCCTAATTTTATGGATGGCTCACATGATATCATCTATTACCCCAAACTTGGAGAATAAAAACGTACAGCTTTGGATGTCTATTCAATTGTACAGTAGAATACATTGTCTAAAACTGAACCAGAACCTTGGTGTAATTCCCAATGTAGAGGATCCCTTGCACACAATGCCGTGACTGTTTACATCCATAGCATGTTGTACGAAAATTGATTTTAGTTGATGGCACTTCTCATTTGCATGGCTCTGCACTTGTCCATGATCTGGTACTTGGCTTCTTCTAATTCTCACTGCTTATTTTCTGGTTTTCACTAACCTTTCTAGTCTTGTTTTTTGTTGTTTAAAATTCAGACTGATTATTACTTTTGCTGCACATTTTGTTAACTTAAAAGTAGTAAATGTGCATAAGTGATTGGGAATTTTTATTTATTTTTGGCATGAAGAGCTTTATTTGAGTGCATGCCGCTAACAAAGAGCAAACGTTTATTTGTATGCACTATGACCCCTCAATGCATGGTGACTGTTCTCCGGTGTTGAAAGGTAAATTTTGCTGCATTTATCCCTGTAAACCTTTCTAAAATAAGTATACAATGGTGGCCTGTTAAGTTCCTAAAGCCACACTAGATATTTTATCTGATTTAGATTGCTTAAAAAGATGAACAAGCTAATCAAACCTTACTTGGTTCCCTTATCTTTTGAATTATTTTCTTAAATCCAGTTTTCTGCACTGTTTGTAGTTTACTTGTTGCAGTTTTTTTTTGAACACTGCAAGTCTTAAATATTTGAATATACAGTGTGGTTAACTCATTTTGTTTTAGTTTTTCTAAAGTTTGTGTGTTTGTTGTGTGTTGTGTGTATTTTCTTACCATGTGCTAATTGTAGTCTGTGCTTGCTTCTTCCACCATAGTGAGCCTCAAGCCATGTGCTACATTGAAACCTCTAACTTAGATGGGGAGACTAACCTCAAGATCCGCCAGGTAAGTAGAGATTTGCCATATATTGCTTTAAAAATATGCACATTTTAAATAGGCAAAAATAATCAGTACTGCCCATTCGTATATTTTCGTTTCGGTGAGATTTTCAGTTAGCTAGGCCCTAACATTACAAGGTTGTGGTAAATCTCAAAGTGATACTAAAGTCTTGTGTTTGTTTTTTTTCTTTAAAAATTACAAACATGTCAACCTTACCTGCTCTGTGTAATGGTTTTGCACAGAGCAGCCTGAAACCTCCTCATCTCGGGTCCCTCTTCGCCGCTCCTAGCCCCTCCTTCCCATTGAGTACCCCCACAGCGAGCAGCTTTCTATGGGGGCACCCGACCCTTCATGTATTCATTTAGACACGGAGCCAAGATTCGGCCTCGCCCCCCTCTCACTCCTGGTTGACCTACTGGCTTTGACAGCAGCAGGAGCCAATGGTGCCGCTGCTGTGTCTCAGCCAATCAGGAGGGAGAGTCCTGGGCGGCCGAGGCACTGGTTCACATCGCTGGCGAAAGATGGTGCTCAGGTAAGTATTAGGGGGGCTGCTGCACACAGAAGGGTTTTTATATTAATGCATATAATGCCATAAGATGATAAACCAACCTGCCTTTACAATCACTTTAAGGAAACTGTGAAGAGGTTGCACAAAGTGTTGTGACATGTGTGGCCACTTTGAGTGCTTTGAGGGGGGGGGGGGGGGGGCACAATTCGCAATGTCAGGACTACAGATTAAGTGCTCTGCCCTTTCAGGGAAAAATAAAAACTTAATTAGTTGCATTTTAATTATATCACTAGTTCTTCAATCTAGCAGCCAGTCTGCGCTCTGTACTGCTCGATTCTACAGACTATACTGACTGACAAGACTTCTGTGACCGCTGAACAAATTTCTCAATTAGCTAATCCTCTTTTAAGGACAATTGGATAGAAATTGTTCTTTGAATAAAATGTTTGACTTTCTTCATAATATTCTTTCTTCAGGGTCTGTCGCTGACCACAGACATGAAGGACATTGGCACGCTGATGAGTTTGTCTGGAAAAATTGAATGTGAAAGCCCAAACAGACATCTTTATGATTTTAATGGAAACATCCGACTGGATGGACACGGGTTTGTACTTAAACTTGCTGACAACATAACATTAATCCTAGCTCTATGTGTGTGTGTATATATGAGAATATATTGTTTTTTAATATATTTATAAATGATTTTGGGTTTGGGATTAAAAGTAGCATTTCATTCTTTGCAGATGACACCAAACAATGCAGTGGAATAACGTCCTTACAGGATGTCTCCAATTTACTAGCTGTCCTCCATACACTGTTTAAATGGGCAACTATGTGGCAAATGAGGTTTAATGTTCTAAATGTAAAGATATGCATGTATCATACATACTAGGGGGAGTATAACGGGGGGAATCAATGGCGGAGAAGGATCTGGGTGTTCTGATAGATTAAGCCTAATAATAGCAATGCCAAGCACTAGTTTCCAACGCAAGCAAAATCCTTTCTTGTATTAACCTCCCTGGCGGTATGATTATGTCAGATTTTTGGTGCTGAAAGCAGTACAATTATTTTGCATGGAAATTTGGCGGTTTATATTGTAGGCCTGTAATTCTTAGGAATAACTCACTTAAATCTGTCCAAACAAGAGTCTAGTAGACATCCCGGGTATGATAAAGTTTGAAAAACAAAATCCTAAATTATAATATAATAAATAACTATAAATAATTATAACAAATAATAATGTAATTATAATAAAAATGATTCAATAATGCAATCAAATAAAAAACACTGAAATTTGCTCAGTTGCAGAATTGTCGCTGTCATTACTTTTTATTGTTTGACGAATTTCCCCACAAATCGCTATCGCTAAATTTTTCCAAAGTTTTCTAGCTGCTCTAAAACCACTTTTGATGGAAAGGGACACTTTTTTCTATAAGATTACAGTATGCTGTATGTATTGTGTGTATTTACTTTTTTGAATTTGGCGCAGATCTCCGTCCCCTTGCATCATAACGTCGCAGGGAACGGAGCTCGGCGGCACTCGGCACTGTGTGAATCGAGCGAGGAGACACAGCTCAATCACACAGCGGGGAGGTATCGCAGGATCCAGGGACAAGGTAAGTAACCTCTGCCTGTGGATATTGCGATGTGATCCAGAGTCTGGCTCGGGGTTACCGCTATTGGTGCTGAAATTCCACCCCGAGCCAGACTCGGGAATACCTCTCGGGGGCCAAAGAGAGATAATTTTGCCCCAGTACAAATTTTTAGCAAGACCTCATCTGGAATATTCATATCGGTTTTGGGCACCAGTTCTCAAAAGGATATCGGGGAACTGGAGAAAGTGCAGAGAAGTGCAACCAAACGGATAAGAGGCATGGAGTTGTTTAACTATAAGGAAAGATTAGAGGAACTGAATTTATTCTCTCTGGAGAAGAGATTACGGGGGGATATCACCAACATGTATAAATACATAAGTGGTCCATGTAGTGAACTTGGTGTGGAGTTAAAAAATATTTGCTCTCCAGATACAGAAAGGCTTCTTCACAGCAAGAGCTGTGGAATGGATTCTCTCATGAGCTGGTTCTGTCCAGCTCAGTAGATTGCTTTAAAAAAAAGCCTGGATTTTTTCCTAAATGCACATAATATAACTGGATACTAATATTTATAGATAAAGTTTATCCAGGGAATATCCAATTGCCTGTTGGATCAGGAAGGATGTTTGCCTCCCTCTGGATCAACTGTGGGTATAGGATTGTAAATATGTGGGACGTGTCTTTTTTTTTTCAACCAAATTAACTATAAAGGGAGCATTCGGTTTAGCTGTGTTGGATTTTAGTCAAAAGGTACATATGCTAAACCCCAGAACCCTGTTTGTTTTCTTGTCACATTACAACACACCTCTAAGTTTGATTTCTGAGCATTTCTTCTACACGCTCCTCTAGAGTGATGCCTGCCCAAGAAGACCGCTCATTACTGCTCTGATAACCTTTTTCAAATGAGCACCATAAATCCGCAAATGAGCTATTCTGTATAAAGTGTAATATTGGATTGTCACAAACAGCTGTTTGTATGCTATGACCATAGAACTCCTCAAATATAGCTTTTATATACCGTTTTTTGCAAGTTTTGTGACAGAATAGATCCCATTGGATTTCTGGTACTTAGTTTAAACTGTCCATCCCCAGATTACGTGAACTGTGAAGTCCGCAGTATATCAAGCACTCTGTACAGCTTCAGTGCACCCTGCCCTAAGCCTCTCCTTGCTCTGCGCACTTTGTCACTTCTCTTTGAGCTTGCCGCATCCTTCATATATTTCATCTCCTTGGACTTTTCAATCGAGAGAGCGTATCTGTGCAAGTGCTAGGTGTAATTCTTGTTTCTTTCACTCCCACTCACTGTCTAAATCTTGCTGCCTTCACCTCTGTATCATTTATAAAATACCCCCTTCATAAGCAATGAGACCACCAAGCTACTAATTCACTCTTGGTTATCTCTCACCTTGACTGTTGCAACTCCCACCTCAGTGGCCTGCCTTTTACACAGGCTAACCCCTTTTTTTCTATGATGAATCGTCTATAGTGTCTAATGTACCTTATCAGCCGTTCAGTGCCCGCCACCTCTTTGCCAATCCTTCCACTGGCTTCCACTCACTCAGCGAATTCAATTTAAAATACACCACCATATAAAGCCATCCACTAGTTTACGTCACCAACCTTGTCTCAAAATAGGACCCACACTCCCCGCTCCACTCTTCCCTGGACCTCTGACTCTATGGCTCCCTCATCACCTCCTCCCATGCTCACGCCCAGGATTTCTTCATCCTCTGGGACTCCCTTCTATCTTCTACTTCATCAGTCTTTAGGCAATCCGTGAAACTGTATCCCTTCATGCAGAGGCGTAACTAGAAACTTTAGGGCCCCGGTGCAAGAAATCACATAGGGCCCCCCCCCCCCCCCCCCCCAAAATCATGATTTTTTTTTTTTTTTTAGGGAGGCAGGAACGGCGGTAGTTGAGGGGGGGTGGCAGTGGTGATGTTGAGGGGGTGGCAGTGGTGATAATTGAGGGGGGGTGGTAGCGGTGGTACTTGAGGGGGTGGCAACAGTGATGTTGAGGGGGTGGCAGCGGTGGTACTTGGGGGGGGTGAAATCGGTGGTACTTGGGGAGGGGGGGGGTGGCAGCGGTGGTATGTGGGTGGGTGGCAGCGGTGGTGCCATCCTCTCCCACCACCACCCCCTTTACCTCTTACTGATCTCATCCCTATCCCCCCCCCACTGATCTCATCCCTATCCCCCCCATCACCTCTGTTGTAGAAGTGATGGGGGTAGGGATGGGATCAGTAAGAAGCAGAAGTGGTGGAGGTTTGGATGGATCGATTGCACTGCAATCCATCACTTACTTCCGTCACTGTACCTTTCCTCATGGGGAGAGCACCTCCCCTCCACTCGATTGGTGTCAGCTGACTTCATTTTTCAGTGTCCGCCCCGCCTCCCTACAGTGTGTGTCTGTGTCTCTCTCTCTCTCTCTCTCTCTCTCTCTCTCTCTCTCGATAGGCGGGCGGGACTGTGCAGAGTCTCTCTCAGCCAGTGTTCTCTCCGCTCAGCGGGCGAAAGCCCCCCTCCCCGCGGCGGAACGAACGGGCAGGCGGCGCGGCTGCGGCGGGCCTCCCAGTAGTCAGCAAAGCCATATTGACGGCCCCTCGCACTGGGCCCCCCTGAGGTGGCGGATCTGCAGGGCCCAGTCGCAAGTGCGACTGTGGCGACCCCGATAATTCCGCCACTGCCTTCATGGAAACCTTTCTGGCCTCCATCTAATATACTGTATTTTTACTTTCTGGTGAGGATGACGATCTATGTGGATCGCTTTACCCTGGATGCCTGCCTACTTAGATGTGTCTCTTTTAACCAGTTCCCTATCGAGCCATAGTAATATGACGTTGGCAGGAACTGTCTCTCCCTCAGAGTGGACGTGCTATGACGTCCTTTGCATCGCGGCCGATAGGGGGCGTGCGCGCCCACGGCATCGTTGGCGACCCGGTGCCAGACCCCAGCGGCCGTGATGTCCCCCGGGCACCCGCGATTGCCGGCAATCACAGCAGGAGTGTGGATCTGTGTGTGTAAACGCACAGATCCACCTCCTGTCAGAGGTGAGGAGACCAATGTGTGTTCCCAGTACAGAGGAACACAGATCGGTCTCTTCCCCTTGTGAGTCCCCCTCCCCCTACTGTAAGAATCACTTCCAGGGAACATATTAACCCCTTCAGCGCCCCCTAGTGTTAACCCCTTCCCTGCCAGTCACATTTACACAGTAATCGGTGCAGTTTTATAGCACTAATTGCTGTATAAATGTGATTGCTCCCAAAAACGTGTCCACAGTGTCCGCTTATGTCCGCCGCAATGTCACGGTCACAATAAAAATCGCAGATCGCCGCCATTACTAGTAAAAAAAAAGCCATAAATCTGTCCCCTATTTTGTAGACGCTATAACTTTTGCGCAAACCAATATACACTTATTGATTTTTTTTTTTACCAAAAATATGTAGAAGAATACGTATCGGTCTAGACAGAGGAAAAAAATGTTAAAAAAAAAAAAAAAAAATGTTAATTAACTCAAAGTAAAAAATATGGTGTTTCAAAATTGTTGCTCGTCTTTTGTTTATAGCGCAAAAAATAAAAACCCAGAGATATCAAATACCACCAAACGAAAGCTCTATTTGTGGGGGGAAAAACATAAAGATTTTATTTGGGTACAGAGTTGCATGACCGCACAATTGTCATTCAAAAACTAAAAATTGGTCTGGGCAGGAAGGGGGTGAAAATGCCCTGTATGGAAGTGGTTAATCATCAACCATGTGAGTTGCTAAATGTTGTACCTTCATTAAATGTAACCATATTGCTACACTTAGAGATGCCTCCCTTCTCTTTTATACTCTGAAGCTCCTGCTGGATTTTGCTTCTAATCCCCTTGGGGAAGCTTCCATTTGTGGATGGACATTTTATGATTACACAACTTATCATATTGCTATCATCTTTTTATATGGACTATTAACTGAAGGACTTATGAATAAATGGTTGTGTAACGAATCATTTGAATTTGCATTATTGTGGGAAATTTTGCTTTGCTATACAAGTGCTTTGGATTACAAGCATGTTTCTGGAACGAATTAAGTTCGCAATCCAAGGTTTTACTGTATAATATTATCCCTTCAGTATACGGCAACAGCACCGACTCCATCTGATCGATCACACCCCAACTTCATTTTTTTTGTTTGCCTGTTCCTTTCTCTGCTGCATGTCATTTCTTCCTGCTCATTGCCCCATCAGCTACATATCTGTTTTTCCATTCCTTCTCTTGCTGCCACTTCTTTTATAATGTATCTGCAAAATCATTCCATGCCCATAGTGTTGCCATTGCCTAGCCCTTACCTGTTCCTTGTGAACTGTATTCTGTCTTTTATACAGCGTACTTGTTGAGTTATTAAATAATAAATCAGAATGGTTGTGACCAGAGAGGCTCCACTTTGCTTAACTTTCCATAAAGCCGTACATTATGTCAGTGACGGGTACACTTTATTCTATACCTTTTGGCAAGGCCATACCAATGATGTGTAATAAGGCGGCTTACATGCTCATCCCTCTCCATGGTATCGCAGAGACCTTCCTAATCCAGACAATGTTATGATGGAGTATTGAATTTCACGCCTGTGATAAAACAAATGAAGCACTGTGTCTTGTAAAGGTCAGCATGCCGGGATATGAAGAGAAAATATTACATTTCACCAAATCCTTCGTCAATTTCAGCAAAGCTGGAGGTCATTTTAATGCATAATTTTTTATTCAGTATGCCCAGGATATGAAGATAAATTATTTTATGTCTCCTAATCCTTATACAGACCAATATCGGGAGATTGTTGTAATTCAGAATTTGCCATGCATGCTTTAAATATTTCAATAATATTAGTTTGGTACTTTCATTAACCACTTAAGACCCGGACCATTATGCAGGTTATGGACCTTGCCCCTTTTTGCGATTCGGCACTGCGTCGCTTTAACTGACAATTGCGCAGTCGTGCGACGTGGCTCCCAAACAAAATTTTTTCACACAAATAGAGCTTTCTTTTGGTGGTATTTGATCGCCTCTGCGGTTTTTATTTTTTGCGCTATAAACAAAAATGGAGCAACAATTTTGAAAAAAATTAAATTTTTTTAACTTTTTGCTATAATAAATATCCCACAAAAAAAAAATATATATATATATATATATATATATATATATATATATTATAAAAAAAAAAATTCCCCTCAGTTTAGGCCGATACGTATTGTACATATTTTTGGTAAAAAAAAATCGCAATAAGCGTTTTATGGATTGGTTTGCGCAAAATTTATAGCGTCTACAAAATAGGGGATAGTTTTATTGCATTTTTATTAATTATTTTTTTTTTTTTTATTACTAATGGCGGCGATCAGCGTTTTTTTTTTTCTAGACTGTGACATTATGGCGGACACGTCGGACAATTTTGACACATTTTTGGGACCATTGTCATTTTCACAGGAAAAAGTGCTATAAAAATGCATTGTTTACTGTGAAAATTACAATTGCAGTTTATGAGTTAACCACTAGGGGGCACTGTAGGGGTTAAGTGTGACCTCATATGTGTTTCTAACTGTAGGGGGACGGGCCTGGACGTGTGACGTCATTGATCGTCTTTCCCTATATCAGAGAACAGACGATCAATGACATTGCCACTGTGAAGAACAGGGAAGGTGTGTTTACACTCACCTCCCTCTCTCTGTTCTTCAGCTGCAGTGACCGATCGCGGGACACCGGCGGCGATCGGGTCCGCGGGTCCCCACGGCTGGGCTTAAAGAGACACGTACAGGTACGTGATTGTGCCCAGCCGCAGTCTCGCTGTGCCCATTTGCAGTCTCGCTGTGCCCATTTGCAGTCGTACCTTTCATCAGTAAAACAGCTTGCGTGTCTCTTGTGTAGTGCAGTCTGTTCGGCCGTCCATTGAAACAAAGCCCCGCCTCCTTGTCCATCCGTGATAGAGGAACACTGATACGTTGCTGGGAAACTGTATCCGTGTTCCACCTATCACAGACGAGGAGGAGGCGGGGCTTTCTTACAATGGACGGCCAAACAGACTGCATTACACAGGAGACCAACGCTGTTTTACGGCTCACTCGAGTATAAGCCATGGGGGCATTTTCAGCCTAAAAAATGGGCTGAAAAACTCGGCTTATACTCAAGTATATACAGTATTTGCAGCCGAGTGCACCTTTCTGTATTGTTTAATGAAGCCTAGAACTTGATTGGTTACTACCATATGAACTGCTGTGCCAGTTTTAGTAAATCTCCCCCTGGTGGTGTGAAGCAGCCATACCTTCACTTGGTAGTGAGGACAGCATGGACTGATTGAAGCCGCTTGTTGAGCAATATTATATAACAGTCGTCTGGTTTGGTTTCATAGCAAACGATGCATTGTATTAGTTGAGGTTTTTCAGAATTCTAGCCATTCCTTACATGTGATTCAATTGAAGGAATGCGGAGATCAATTGCTGCTTTTAATGCTATAGCCTTGCTAGTTTTAGCTTAATCTCCAGCTTCTATATACTTTTGAATGCCCTAAAAAAAATAGATAAACCCAAAGGCAGACTTTTAATATATTGCAGTGTACCAATTCTTACATGGGATGGCATATATATATATACTGTGTATATATGTATATGTATATGTGTGTGTGTGTGTGTGTGTAATTTATATATATATATATATATATATATATATATATATATATATATATATATATAATAAACTGCAGCTGCTGACTTTTAAAATATGGACACTTACCTGTCCAGGGAGCCTGCGATGTTGGCACCCAAAGTCGTTCTGTCCCTCGGCTCTCAGGTTGCGGCTTCACTTCCTGGTTCCCTACTGCACATGCGCGACTCCACTGGTCCCTGCTGTCTTCTGGGACATGTGTGTCTCCCAGAAGACAGTGGGGGGGCAGAAGAGGCGGCGGAAGTGGCATAGAGCCACGATGTAAACAAAGAGCCGTTAGTTGGCTTTTCCTCTCTCCCGTCTGACAGACGCGAGTAGAGGAGAGCCAATTGGCTGCTCTCCTGACAGGGGGATCTGTGCTGATTGTTTATCAGCGCAGCCCCCCCCCCCCTCGGATTCTGTTCAGGACCACCAGGATAGCCATCCACACTGGACCACCAGGTATGCCCCCTAAACCACCAGGGAAATGCAAATCTGTGCCCAGGCAGCTGCCAATCAGTGCCCACCCACTATGCCTGCCATGCCGCCAGGGATCCCTATCAGTGTCGCGTAGCAATGCCTATCAGTGCCACCCATAAGTACACATCTTTGCAGCCTTTCAGTGCCACCTATCAATACCCATCAGTGCCGCATATCGGTACCCGTTAGTGCCCACTCAGTGGTGCCGCCTTATCAGTGCCCATCAGTGAAGCAGAAAACGTACTTATTTACAACATTTTATAGCAGAAACCAAAGCAAAACCTTTTTTTTTCTTCTCAATTTAGCAAAAAAATAAAAACTCCTATTTGTGGGAACCAAATGATAAAAATTGTGTTTGGGTACAGTGTAGCATGAAAGTGTTACATGACCACGCAATTGTCATTTAAACAGCGACCGCGCAGAAAGCTGAAAATTGGCTTGGGCAGAAAGGGGGGGGGTAAGTGCCTGGTATTGAAGTGGTTAAAGATAACAAACCTGTCATACTTACCTGCTCTGTGCTCAACTTAAGGCTCCAATGGATAAAACGCAAAAGAACGCTGGCGCCAGCGTTTTTAAAGCGTTTTTCTGCGTTTTGCATTTTTTTGGCGTTTTTTCCCGGCCAAAAAACTGCACTTTGAACGCAAATTTCGGGCGTTCAGAAAAAAAACAATAAACTCCAAAGCTCATTAATACTAAACGCCCAGTTGTGCATGGGCACATAGGCTAACATAGAGTTCAGTTTATGGACTTTAAAAAAAAAGCCAAAACGCCAATAAACTACAGTTTATCAGCTTCAGTGTGCATGGAGCCTTAGGAAATGTTTGTACAGATAAATGTCCAAGTTTTTTTTTTTTAAAACATTAAGGCTCCATGCACACTAAAGCTAAAAAAAAGCTATTAAAAAACGCCAGTAGCTTTGCAGGGAGCCTAGCAATTTTTTTTAGTGTTTTTGCAATAGCTTTTATCAGAGTTTTTCAGTGTAGCTTTTTTTTTTTTCAATGGATAAAAAAAAGCTGGCGCCAGCGTTTTTGAGCGTTTTTCGGCATTTGGCATTTTTTCCCATAGAAAAACTGCACTTTGAACGCAAATTTCGGGCATTCAGAAAGAAGCCAATAAACTTCAGAGCTCATTGACACAAAAAAAATGCCCAAGTGTGCATTGGCACATAGGCTAACACAGAGTGGAGTTTATGGGCCTTTAAAAAAAAAATGACCAAACTCTTAGGGCCCTTTCACATGTACGGACAAACGGTCCGTTTTTTACAAGTCCGTAAACGGACTTGTAATGCTTCCCTATGGGATTGCAGACGTTAGCGGATGATGCATCAGCTAACGTCCGCAAACATCCGCGTCCGCAAAGATCCACTTTTTCGGACGGAAGAATAACCTATTTTTCTTCCGTCTGGCGGAACAAATCGGGGAGAGCGGAGGAAAGACAGGGCGGTCTCTACACAGTGTGCGGGGACCGCCCTGTCCGCCGATAGCTCAGCGGGGATTTACGGATGATCCCCACTGAGCCGACGGACACACGGGGCGGATCAATACGGATCCGCTCCGTGTGAAAGGGCCCTTAGACTATATACTCGTCTCCAGAAATATCAAATACTCAAATTCGCTTTAACCACTTCCCATTCGGGCCAATTCTGGCACTTCGCTCCTACATGTAAAAATCATCCTTTTATTTTCTAGACCCTAGGGAATAAAATGGCTGTCGTTGCAACTTTTTATGTTAGAGGAGTTGTGCAGCAGTTTATAAAGTTATATGAATTAAAAAAAATTTGAAAGATGATAGGCCGTGTAAATAGATACCTAACATGACGCCCTTTAAAATTGCGCACACTCGTGGAAATGCAGCAAACTTTTGGTACTTAAAAATCTCCATAGGCGAAGCTTTCAAAATGTTTACAGGTTACCTATTTAGAGTTGCATTGGAGGTCTTGGGCTAAAATTGTTGCTTTTGCTCTAACACATATGGTAATACCTGAGATTTAAACGCTGTTTACAAATGTGGGGGCAACTTGCGTATGCGCTCGCTTCTGTGCGTGCTCGCACGGGGCGCTCTAAATTTTTTTTTTTATATTCTTTATTTTACTTTTACACTTTTTTTAAAGCAAAACAAAAATTTGGATTGCTTTTATTCCTATTACAAGGAATGTAAACTTGCCTTGTAATAGGAATAGTGCGCGACGGGTCCTCTTTGTCTATAATACCCCACATCTCTCCTTCAGGCTGGAAAGGCTGAGATTAAAAAACAATCTGTCTCAGCCTTTCCAGCCTCGTCCCTGGCATGTTTACTTTCGTCGACCAGGACGTGGCATCATAACGTTGCGCCTGAGCCTCCGAGGGTCATAGAGATGACTAGTGACCATCTGGTCACCAGAAATCTCTATGCTCCACTTCTGGCGGCGACCGATTTTTGTTTTTCGGTTCGCCGATCGCAGAGGCGAGGCAGTAGAAGTAACGGAAAACAGCAGGAGGGGACGTCCCCCCTGTAATAATCAAGCGGCTAAACTTCCGCTATGATTGTTCTTACGGCGCACAGAATCTCGGAAAAAGATATCTGGATGATGCCTGTAGCTGCAGTCATCATTCAGATATCCCCAATCAAAGTCCAGGACGTCATATGACATACTTTGTGGTTGTGGAAGTGGTTAAACAAATGTTATAAATATAAATTACCACTTGGTACACATGGACATATGTGCATCTCCGCCCACCAAAATGGGCCAGGCCCAGAAAATAAGATGGATGAAACAAGTTCAATAAAAAGGCTTACCTTTTCAATTAGGATTGATATTTTCAAAGTTTATAATGTATGAGACATTTACATTTCTACACACAGACTGGGCAGGTCACAGTAAGGAATAGTAGTCCAAAGCTTAAAGCGGGGGTTCACCCTATATTAAGCTATATCCTCTAGCATTAAATTCGGCATAGTAGCGCGAGCTACAGTATGCCTGTCTGTTTTTTTTTATCCCCGTACTCACTGTGCTATTGTACATTGAAGATTCCGGGGAATGGGCGTTCCTATGGAGAGAGAAGGTGATTGACGGCCGGCCCTGGCACGTCGCGCTTCTCCGGAAATAGCCGAAATAGGCTTGGCTCTTCACGGCGCCTGCGCATAGCCTGTGCGCAGGCGCCGTGAAGAGCCGAGACCTACTCCGGCTGTCTTCGGGGAGCGTGACGTGCCAGAGCCGGCCGTCAATCATCCTCCCTCTCCATAGGAACGCCCATTCCCCGCGGCAGACGGAATCTTCAATGTACAATAGCACTGTGAATACGGGGATATAAAAATACAGACAGGCATACTGTAGCTCGCGCTACTATGCCGAATTTAATGCTATACTGTTAAGGAACCACCGCTTTAAGTGTATTTAATGGAATACTTGTGTTTCAAGTTCAACTATGTCAGGTGACTTGAGAGATCTCTATGGTAGATGGCCTAGATATTGCTGATCACTCATCCAGAGATCTATAAATAATGTATCAGTATGGTTTAACAAGGCTGAAAATAGACCAGCTGACACTCTGGAAATGCATGATAAACTTTCCTGACATTGTTATAAAAAAAAAAAAAGACATTAACGCTGGTGAAATCCCCCGCACATTTACATGACTTATTTTAACTGATATCATTTACAAGCCTATCTAGAAAGTATATTGGAATAGCTCGACCACTCAAACATTGAACCGCCATTCTTCTAGGGCACTCCAGGAGCGCTGAAATGTTTTTTTTTTTTTTTTTTTTCGTTTTTTTGCATACAAATGTACAATTCAGCGAAATGTGCATGTACTGTGGGGACACCACTGACGCTAGCCTTGGATGAACAGTGTAGTGGTGGTCAAACTGGAAATGGTACATTAGATGAACATGGAGGAGGGTGTGACCCAACACAGCCAAATGGCAGGCCTCCATCCCTGATATAGGTTACAGGAGAGGAAAGGAATTGGTTGGGACTTTAAATGAAACCAGCCATATTAAATAGAATGAGAATAGGTACATACGTGTGTGTGTGTATATATGTATGTATGTGTGTGTATATATATATATATATATGTGTGTGTGTGTGTGTGTGTGTGTGTGTGTGTGTGTGTGTGTGTGTGTGTAAATATATATATATGTATATGTATGTGTGTGTGTATATTTAGGGGCAGATCCACAAAGATCTGCATCGGCGCAGCGTATCTAAGATACGCTACGCCGCCGTAACTTACTTGGCATAAGTTTGAATCCTCAACGTATTTGCGCCGGCATAGTGTATTTCTTGCGGGGGCGTGTTTCATTTAAATGAAGCGCGTCCCCACGCCGAACAAACTGCGCATGCCCCGTCCGTCAAAACTCCCAGGGTGCATTGCTCCAAATGACGTCGCAAGGACGTCACTATTTTCGCCGTGAACGTAAATGGCGTCCAGCCCTATTCACGGACGACTTGCGCAAACGACGTAAAAGTTTCAAAATTAGATGCGGGAACGACGGCCATACTTAACATTGAGTACGCCACCAGATAGCAGCTTTAACTATACGCCGGAAAAAGCCGAACGGAAACGACGTAAAAGAATGCGACGGCCGCTCGTACGTTCATGGATCGTCGGAAAAAGATAATTTGCATACTCGACGCGGATTACAACGTAAACGCCACCCAGCGGCCGCCGGAAAATTGCATCTTAGATCCGACGGCGTACTAAGGCCTGTCGGATCTAACCCAGATGCCATCGTATCTTGTTTTGAGGATTCAAAACAAAGATACGACGCAGGAATTTTGAAATTACGCCGGCGTATAAGTAAATACGCCAGCGTAATTTCTTTGTGGATCTGTCCCATACTGTTTATTATTGCAATCTAAAGTTCATTCAAACTCTTAAAAAGACATTGTATCAAATAATTTGGTAGTCACCTGACTTGCTATTAAATTATACTGCTCATAGCATAAAATACAATTAAAGTGGTTGTAAATCCCATCAACAAAAAAAAAAAAACCCTGCAAGACAAAGGCATAATGAGCATAGCATACTGGCTCATTGTGAATTACCTTAGATCAAAGTCCCGATGACGTCACTCCTGCACATGCACACGGGACCTGCCGGTAACGGCACACTGATTGAAGCAACGATATACACAGTCAGTCATGTCTTGGTAGGTTTGCAGTTGTGCCATACTCTTTCCATTATTCGGATGATGGATTGAACAGTGCTCCGTGAGATGTTCAAAGCTTGGGATATTTTTTATAACCTCACCCTGCTTTAAACTTCTCCACAACTTTATCCCTGACTTGTCTAGTGTGTTCCTTGGCCTTCTTAATGCTGTTTGTTCACTTAGGTTCTTTAACAAACCCACCTCCACATATCCCAGATCGCTCTGGCCCCAAGGTTTTCTCAAGAAATCTATCCAAAGTCTGCCCAGACAGATTTGGAAACCTTGTGGCTACGGGTATTAACCAGCCAATCTTTTTTGAGCTGGACGACCCGTAGAAAAGCGGAGTATCTTTCAGGAGTCAGTTGAAATGGTCCTTGATGTGTTAGCACCCGTAGGATGAGATCTAATCCCCGTCCCCTGGGCAAGAGCCCGCAATGGTTTACCGAGGAGCTTAGGCTCCTCAAAAAGCGGGTTCAGTCCAGGGAGAGACGCTGGTGGAAGTTGCTTCTGGAAGCTGCCAAAAGCTGCATCTGGTGGTCCTCCTATCTTTATAAAACTGCTATTAGAGAGGCTAAAAAGACCTACTTCCGGGAGCGAATCAGGAAGGCAGCCAACAGCACGGCCAAACTTTTCAAGATCTGTTGGGAGTTAACCCATCCCGAAGCTACCAGTGCTGCTCCCAAGGAGTAACAAAACTGGTGCCAGGAGCTTGCTGACTTCAAAGTGGATGTAAACCCCAAAATTTACATCCACATGGGACTTTTTTTTTCATGTTCTGTCAGCTGGAAAATTATGCTATTTTACCTCTGATATTAAAGCAATAGATGATGTATAGTGAATTGAACTCCTTGTATTTTATCTGCATTTGATATTGTATTATAAAAAATTGGACTTGTGTCTGTCTCTTCTAGGACTATCCCGCTAGGCCCAGACCAGATCCTTCTGAGAGGAGCCCAGCTGAGGAACACGCAGTGGGTCCATGGAATAGTTGTTTACACAGGCCATGACACAAAACTAATGCAGGTAATCTTTACCTTCATCATTGTCGCAAACTCTGTTGTTGCTTAAAGTACAGCTTAAAGGCAAAAAGTTTTCTTTAGTTTTGGATGGAGTAGAGAGGGGTTAGAACACCTATTCGTTTTTATTGCTGTCTGTGCCCCCGCCAGGGAGATTTACCCTCTATTTCTTTTGTTTACCATTTCATGTGAGAGTAAAGAAAAATAACACATTTTGGCTTGTCCCCAGAAAAGTAACAGTAGGGAAATCTTTTCATGGACACACTAGTTCTGGTGACCTGGGGGGCCCCAAGGGATTCCCTTAACTTGCAGTGGTTTCCTCCCACTTTGTGTCTTGGCTATGGGACATGAAGTGAATGGGACACAAATGGCAAAAAATAAACTGACAAGGTTTGTGACCCTCCCTTACTCAAATTATTGCAAAAATGTTGCCTAGATTTTTACTTTAAAATCTGAATTTAGAAAAGTTCAGCCCAGGTGATTGACTGTTACCCCTACTCTCTATATACCATACTAAACGGCCGTGACTGCCCCCCCCCCCCCACGCACAAACACACACACAACCTCACCCCACTTTAAAGACTCAACCCTTCCCTACCTACCCAGGTATAGACAAATATATATATATATATATATATATATATATATATATATATATATATATATATATATATATATATTTAAACTAAGCGCTACCTATACAATGATAGGCTGGGATTAGAGTGACTGCCCTGTTTATATGTAGTTACAGACCCCTAATGACTGTGGGGATTGTTGATTATTTTTTCTGTTTCGCTATGTTCCTGAGAGTAAGGTTACACCAATTCTGTATATGTTCACGATATTCGATCGCCTTCTGTTTGTATAAAAATTGTGTGTTTTTTTGTTCTTAATAAAATTTATATGGGGGGGAAAAAAAGTCAATGAAAAAAAAATTCTCACTAATGCAGTCTTTCAATTGCATTAATACCATTGTGTCAGATTTTTTTTTTTTTTTTTTTTTTTAAATGTATTTTTTTGAAGATGATTTGTAGAAGTACAGAACATAGCCTTTAAGCATTCCCAGCTAACAAATACAGATAACACAAGCTGCAAAATAATACTTCTTAAATACAAAGAACAAAACATTCCATACACTGCGCTCGGCCGTTCTAATAATTTATTTCAAGGATTAAAGGGGCTGTTAAGGTAAAACATTTTTTTCCCTAAATAGCTTTGTTTACCCTAGTGCAGTCCTCCTTCACTTACTTCATTCTTTCGATTTTGTTTTTAAATGTCCTTATTTCTTCTGAGAAATCCTCACTTCCTGTTCTTCTGCCTGTAACTCCACACAGTAATGCAAGGCTTTCTCCCTGGTGTGGAGTGTTGTGCTCGCCCCCTCCCTTGAGGGGGTGAGCAGGAGAGTCAGGACGCTCTCTATGCTGCAGATAAAGGAGCTGTGTGTTACTGGGTGTCCTGACTCTCGTGTATGTATATATGTATGTGTGTATATATATATATATATATATATATATATATATATATATATATATATATATATATGTGTGTGTGTGTGTGTGTGTGTGTGTGTGTGTGTGTGTGTGTGTGTATATATGTATATATGTATGTATGTATATATGTATATATATATATATATATATATATATATATATATATATATATATATATATATATATATATATATATATATGAGATTGATTTGTAAAATTCCAAATGGAGACATTTATGTTCTGATCTAGATCTATAAGCCATCACTGTTTTTTATCCACATAAAAATGAGATTGTGCTAACTAGCTTGTACAAATTATCATCTCTCACCTTTTTGTTTAGAATTCAACAAGACCTCCTCTGAAATTGTCCAACGTGGAAAGAATCACCAACATACAGATCTTGCTTCTCTTTTGCACTCTCCTTACTATCTCTTTAATCTGTTCAATTGGTTCCTCTATCTGGAATTCTCAGCATGACCAGAAGGACTGGTATCTTAACTTGAATTGTAAGAAAAATATTTATTTTGTTCACATTTTATAATTTTTGTGCCTTCTTGTTTAGTATCATGGGTCCTTTGCCTTCCCTTCGTTAGTTGAATATCTCTAACCAATAGACAAAAATTGGGTAAACGCAATTCTAGCCAGCTTCCAAAATCCACATTTGGACAACCCTGAATAACCTATTTAAAGCAAATATTGTCTAAATACAGGCGCGATATGTATTCTTGAATCTGTGTGCTTTGTGTGTGTATTCCAGATCTGTGCAGTAATTCCTTTACTTTGTGCAGGAGCCTCCTGTAATAAACAGTCACGGCTGCTCTTTCTCTGTATGCAGGGTGAGTGGACTTGTATCCGCCCCCTCCTGTGGGTTAGCCCTTTGGTTCTCTCCCACAGCTCTGCTTTCTAGACAGCCTCTATATAGTGCAATGATGATGTTATCATGGTAGCATCTTAGTTTGCAGAAGCATTTGGTGCACATAAAATGGGTTTGTTATATAGTTCCACATATAGTTGGGGAAAAAATAAAATAAAAATGTAGCTGCTGACTTTTAATAAACGCACACTCTCCTGTTCCACGGTCCAGTCGTCCAAAGCCTTGGTTCTCTCCCTCGCCTCTTGGCGTGCTAGTGTTTTTTGTCAGTTTAGGCTAACCCATCAGATTTAACAGAAGTGACGGTGCGTCACGGCCATCTTGGTACACCCCGCTTTAGGCCTCAGTAAGCCTACAAGTCAGAAGGTGGCAAGCGGACATCTTTTTACACCCACAGAGTCTTGCATTTCACACTTATTTTTAACAGTAAACTAAGCTTGTATAGGAAAATACAGTATTTTGAAATCCATCTAACCTGTTTTTATTCAATAGTTTTTATTGATTTTACAATTTGTTTTCAAAGGGAAACTAGAAAGAATGATGAAAATTGAAATACGTAACAGTGTGTTTATCGGTTTGAGTTATAAAACATAGATTAAACATTACCAGTAGCACTGTAAAGTAGTGACTATACACATTAGAGTTGATATGCTATAGCATGGGTCAAAATAATTTAGGCTCTGCTGATGAAAGTGGATCAGAGAGCCGAACGGCACTCAGACACTCCAAGGTTTCAAACTGTGTCCGAGATAGGGCCCAGTTATATCATCATAAGGAAGTAGAAGGTAATACATATTCAAGGGTCGGGGGCCATTTCAGTGCTTGCAAACCAGGAGATCCAGGGTGACCAGTGGTCCAATGAAATGTGTAGCCGTCCCAATGAGGACGCCAACATCTTGTAAGTACAGTGGAGGTTGGTTAGGTCTATCGCATCAACAATTGTAGGGGGATGCAAGTCTTTCCACTTCCTTGTAATAGTTAATCTAGCTGCCAGTAGTAAATGAGTGATGGTGCGTTGAATGTTTACAGGCAATTGTTCAACTCCCAGGGAGAGGCGTCTCAAAGCTGGGTTTAGTAGGACTCATGTCGGAAATTATATTGAATACCTTCGTCCAGTATGAAAAAAAGTTTAGGGCAGTTCCATAGTGTGTGTAGCAAATCTCCTCTGGAGCCGCAATGTCTCCAACATTTGTCAGAAATTTGTGGATTGAATCTGGACATTGTGGCGGGCGTATAATACCAACAAAGGGTTATTTTAACCGATTAGTTCCCACAGTGTGGAGCAATTGGACGTTTATTTTTATATGCTATTTTCCACTGGTGTGGTGTAAAGCAGTGGTCATCAACCCTGTACTCAGGGCCCACTAACAGGCCAGGTTTGCAAGATAACTGAAATACATCACAGGTGATATCATTTGCTGCTCAGTAATTGCAGTATTCTAGTCTGCACCTGCCCAAGATAATACATAAAACCTGGCCTTTTGGTGGGCCCTGAGGACAGGGTTGATGACCACTGGTGTAAAGGATTGCTGTAAGTGCGTTTCCCATTGTAAGTGGGAAGAAGATTTTAGTAAAGGTGCGTTTTTGCTGAAACATATTGTAAAATAGAGTAATGCCCTTAGTCTGTGGTGAAATAGATGTCAGGACCACGCTGATGTGTGCAGATATTGCATAGTGTCGGGTAGGTGGTGCAAACAGTGTCTAATTTGTAGATACTGGTAGAAACCTGATTTGGAGTGAGAGCATCTGGATATTTTCCCTTTCCAGACGAATCTCGATAGTAAGCTCTGGAGAGATTTAAAGAAGCTGGTAGGGATAGGGGTGGGGAGATTTCTGAAAAGATAGAGGATTTGTGGGAGCTGAATCATTTTGAACGCAGCTAGCCTGCCCCACCAAGAAAATTTGTGTTTTCCCATTTTGTGGAGGTCGTTTTGTAGTTTTGATTGTAGGGTTTTTTGTTTTTTTTTGGACCTTTGTAAGGTAGATACCTAAATATGGTATGCTGGAGTCTGCCAGGTGTATGGAAATTGTTGTAGTAGATTGTGCGTTACTGCATCAATTCCTAGGTCAAGAATATAGGATTTTGTAGCATTTGCCTTATGCCCCTTTCACATTGGACCTGTAGCCGCGGTGGCGGTATATCGCCGCTAAAAATAGCGGCGCTATACCGCCGGGATTGCCGCGGGAATCAGCCGCTAGCGGTGCGGTATTAACCCCCGCTAGCGGCCGATAAAGGGTTAATACCGCCCGCAATGCGCCTCTATAGAGGCGCGTTGCAGGCGGTATTGCCGTGGTTCCCATTGTTTTCAATGGGAAGGAGCGGTATACATGCCGCTCCTCTCACCGCTCCAAAGATGCCGCTGACAGGAGATTTTTTTGTCTCCCGCCAGCGCATCGCCTCAGTGTGAAAGCCCTCGGGCTTTCACATTGAGTCTGCAGTGCAGGAGTTTTTCAGGCGGGATAGCAGCGCTATTTTTAGCGCTGTACCGCCTGAAAAACTCCTCAATGTGAAAGGGGCCTTATAATAGGAGACTTCTCCAAACCAGGTTAACAGATTTTGGACTTCATGGAGGGAAGACGAGGGGTTTGTTGGCATTAGTATTACATTGTCTGCAAAGAGACTGATTTTGTGGACGTGATTTCCTATAGTCACACCTGAAATTTTAGAGTTGGTTCTAATGTGTTCAGCTAAAGGTTCCTAGATCAAGTTAAAAATTAGGGGGGATAAGGGATATCCTTGTCTTGTGCCATTAGTTATATGAAATGGAGTCGATTAAAAGATTGGATATGAATACCTGTGCCGAGGGGATGGTGTATAAAGCCAGTATGGCTTTGAGTATATGTCCTCCAAAACCAAACTTTTGTAGTACCATTGATTGGGTAGGTCCAATTCACTCTATCGAACGCCTTCTCTGTATCCAAGGACAGAAGGCATTCCGGTCGAGTTTGCATGGTGAATCCCGTTTGATCGTTGTGTATGCAGGTGGGGAGGAAATCAATAAGCCTATTTGCTAGTAGCTTGGCATATATTTTAAGATCGAGGTTCAGCAAAGAGATGGGGTGAAAATTTGGGGGGGGGGGGGGGGGGAGTAGGTTCTTTACTGGGTTTGGGTAGTGTGATCACCAGGGCAGATAACAACATTTCTTTTGGGAATGAAGAGCACCGTCCATTGCTCTGCTGACACCATCGGTATATAAACACATGCTCACACATGCAAATGTGTATGAGTTTTGGGGCGCACACCCTAATGCATCTGCTGGACTCAAAGATTGGATTCCAGGATCCTCCTGGACTTGAATCAACGTCGGGCGTAAACATTTATATTAAATTATATTTATATCATCTCTGCATTTTCAGGGTATTTCTTTCTCTTGAGTATTGCTAAATTGTTGCGAGATATACAGATTTTATTATGATGGTGGTTTTGTTTTTAAATTAAAGTGGAGGTTCACCCAAAAAATAAATTTTTAACCTTAGATTGAGGCTATTTAAGGGGAGCAAAAACGGCAATTTTTTTTAAAATCAATGCCGTACTTACCGTTTTAGAGATCGATGTTCTCCCGCCGCTTCCGGGTATGGTCTGCGGGACTGGGCGTTCCTATTTGATTGACAGCCTTCCGACCGTCCCATACAGCACGTCACGAGTTTCCGAAAGTAGCCGAATGTCGGTGCGCAGGCGCCGTATAGAGCCGCACCGACGTTTGGCTTCTTTCGGCAACTGATGACGCGCTGTATGCGACCGCCGGAAGGCTGTCAATCAAATAGGAACGCCCAGTCCCGAAGATCATACCCAGAAGCGGCGGGAGAACATCTATCTCGAAAACGGTAAGTACGGCATTGATTTTAAAAAAAATACCCGTTTCTGCTCCCCTTAATTAGCCTAAATCTAATGTTAAATTTTTTTTTTCGGGTGAACTCCCGCTTTAAGTGTGGAATGTAAATTGAATAACGCTGCCTTCCTCTGTGAAGGTTTGAGGGTATATGAATTGGTATTTTGTAGCCATGACTGAAACATGTTATGAGCTGTATGCCTTTTTGTTAAATATATTTGAGGAGTTGGTGTTGTGTTCAGATTAGGAGACATTCACGGACTAAGTTTTTTTTAGATTTGTTTTTACCGATGTCTGCAAAATAACAGATGGTTGGCAATCCAGCCTGACTGTCACCTGTCTGGCTGTACATTGTGACAGATCTGTGAACATCACAAGATTAGATTAACAGAATGGCAAATCCCCTGGCAGGTACAAAAGGTGCAAAGATTCGTATTTGAAAATTATTTGCCTGTTTTTTCACAACATGCTATGAAATGCTTCTGCACAGTGATCTTGACCCATAAGGGCCAGTCGATCATTGTCACCATATGTGTTAAAAGTTAAAAGGGACAATTTATTTTCTCATGGAATAATTACATCAGATCTGGTTATACACACCTTGCCTTAGCCTAAGAATAGAATTGTCCCATGCAGGGCCGTTTGAAGGAATTTGGGGGCCCCAAGCAAAATGGGGGCCCCCAAGCACCCCCCTTCCCCTGCACCCAAAGCCTACGTTAGCGCTACACACATTTTTTACACCCATGTTCTTACTCCTCCCCTCCTCCCTAGTCCCTATGTTTTTCTATTCTCACCTCCCCTTCTTCCCTGTAGGCTGCGGCTGTAGCGTGGCCGAGCTCCTCTTCCTCCTGTCAGTCCGGTGTTCTATCATTATGGGTCCCCAGTCCCCTAACAGATAGTGGCCGGGCCGGGTACCGCGCGGTACAGGAGATTCAGTTTCCTGTGTTCCCGGCCAGACTGAAAGGTAGTGAGCACTCAGTGTGCACTTCCTGTCAGTCCGGCCGGGAACAGGAAACTGAATCTCCTGTACCACGCGTGGTACCCTGCCGGACTGACAGGACTCGGAGAGGAGCTAGAGGAGCTCGGCCACGCTACAGCCTGGGAAGGGGAAGTTGGGGGGCCCCAGGCCAGCTCGGGGCCCCAAGCAATTGTTTGTTTTGCCTGTCCTGTAGCAACGGGGCTGGTCTCATGGAAGGCAATGATTGGCTAAGCACTGCCTGGTATAAACCAGGGGTCTCAAACTGGCAGCCCTCCAGCTGTTGCGGAACTACAAGTCCCATCATGCCTTTGCTTGTGTGAATCATGCTTGCAACTGTCAGCTGTGCAATGCCTCATAGGACTTGTAGTTCTACAACATCTGGAGGGCCACCAGCATGGGACCGCTGGTATAAACCATACCAATAGGCCATTGGTTCAGTAACAGCCTGGTCACAGGGATATTAAAATCATGAATTTAAAAGGGCTCCCTGTTGAAAAGTGGTAGATATTCTCCCAAAAATGTTCAGATGTTACCATTTGTCAGGTTAGTACAGGGGGAAGTTGGTCAGTACATCATCAGATCTTATTCTTGGTAATATTTAAACAGTTAGAGATTATACTGTGTTGGCGTATAATCACATTTGGAAAAGGCAGCATAAGCGTTAAGAGCATTAGTCTGCTGTAGAGATATGCTGTGGGCTGTGTGGCAGATTGTTTTGTATGAAAAGCAAGGCACTTGTCTGGAAGCAATTGTAACATATTCTTTTATCTGTGATCACTGAACAGATGGTGGAGCTAACAACTTTGGACTGAATTTTTTAACATTTATCATTCTCTTCAACAATCTCATACCCATCAGTTTGCTGGTAACTTTGGAAGTGGTGAAATTCATACAAGCGTACTTCATAAACTGGGTAGGTGTTTAAACCGTAAACTAATAAACTATCAATTTGCATTGTTGTGTTGTATTGTGTGTGTGTGTGTGTATTTTATATACAAGTACATTATATAACGTTTCATTGTTATTTTTGTGATCAGGATGTAGACATGCACTATGAACCAACAGACACCTCTGCCATGGCCAGGACATCTAACCTCAACGAGGAACTGGGGCAGGTAAGTTTAAGCAACTGCAAAGTTTTTTTTTTTTTCTTTTGCAAAGTTCCAATTTATGCTTTGCCTATACAAACAAGGATCACACCCGTTGCCTGGGTATGGAAAATCTGAACAATCTAGATGATCGGTACTCCCTTAGTTGTAGGTTGATAAGAAGACAAATGCATTCATTAAAGTCTTTTTTTTATTTTTTTTTGTTTAAAAAAGTCATACTTGCTGTACCTGCTCTGTACAGTGGTTTTGCACAGAGCAGCCCAGATCCTCCTCTTCTCAGGTCCCTTGCCGGCGCTCCTGGCCTCTCCCTCCCACTGAGTGCCCACACAGCAAGCAGCTTGCTATGGGGGCACCTGAGCAAAGCCGCTGCTCTGTGCATCCATTCAGCCATGGCTTGGCCCCGCCCCCTCTCTCTCCTTTGACCACAGTGGGAACCAATGGCACCTGCTGCAGTCTCAGCCAATGAGGACTTGGTGGCTTTCCTACAACATCACTGGATTGAGATGGGGCTCAGCTAAGTGTTGGAGCTGAGGGGGGGGGCTGCTGCATACATGTTTTTTTTATTTATCCTAATGCATTAAGATAAAAGACCACCTGCCTTAGGAACCACTTTTTAAACAAGACTTTTTCATTCTGCCTAAACGGTGTGCACTTGGATAACAATCGGGAATTACAATTGGGAGTACTCCATGCATAGATGACTTGCTAACAAAATACATCTTTAACTTTTTGTCAATATAAGCAAATTGGGCACATGCATATGGGCGTCTTTGTTGTATTAACCTCTTGCCACCCATGTAACGCATATGTGAAGCAGCAAAGAGGGGTGGGCTTTAATGCCCACAAACGGCACGTATGCATCCATGAGCAGTAGAGGTTGATGTACTAAAAACATGCACACTGAGGGTTTCCAGCACAGTGACCAAGCTGTTAAAACGGCTCTGTGTCTCTACCATGGATTGGGCACTGCTAGGACTTGCTCCCAATTAAGCTTTAACTGTGCTAGTGTACCTGAGGGGCAGGGAGTTCTGCCTGATCATGTGACCACTGTGTTTGGCTTTCACAGTGGTCACATCATCAAGCCAAACTCCCTGCCCTTTAGGCGTAATAGCTGAGTTAAACCCTCACAATTTTTATTTTTTTTTATTTTACAAAAGCCCCTGCAAGAGAAAGGCATAAGGAGCTAGTGGGCCAGATTCTCAGAGGAGATACGTCGGCGTATCTCCAGATACGCCGTCGTATCTCTGAGTCCGGCCGGTCGTATCTATGTGCCTGATTCATAGAATCAGTTACGCATAGATTTCCATTAGATCTGACTGGCGTAAGTCTCTTACGCCGTCGGATCGTAACTGCATATTTACGCTGGCCTCTAGGGGCGTGTACGCTGATTTACGCTTAGAAATATGTAAATCAGCTAGATACGCGAATTCACGAACGTACGCCCGGCCGACGCAGTACAGATACGCTGTTTACGTTAGGCTTTTCCCGGCGTAAAGTTACCCCTGCTATATGGTGGCGTAAGTGCGGCGTACCAATGTTAAGTATGGCTGTCGTTCCCGCGTCCAATTTTTTTTTTTTTTTTACGTCGTTTGCGTAACTCGTCCCTGAATGGGGCTGGACGTAATTTACGTCCACGTCAAAACCAATACGTCCTTGCAGCGTATTAGGAGCAATGCACACTGGGAGATTTCCACGGACGGCGCATGCGCCGTTCGTGAAAAACCTCAATCACGTCGGGTCACAGAACATTAATATAAAACACGCCCCCCCTGTCCCACATTTGAATTAGGCGGGCTTACGCCGGCCGATTTACGCTACGCCACCGCAACTTACGGAGCAAGTGCTTTTAGAATACAGCACTTGCCCGTCTTAAGTTGCAGAGGCGTAACGTAAATCGGATACGTTACGCCCGCGCAAAGATACGCGGATGTACGAGGAGCTGGCCCAGTATGCACAGCATACTAGCTCACTATGTGTCACTTACCTGAGACGAAGACCCCAAATTCCTCCTCGGTCCTGTCCACGGCCGCCGCCATGTCCCCTTGGAGCTTTCTTTCTGTTATCGCCGCTCTGGCGCTGTAATTGGCCGGAGCGGCGATGACGTCACTCCCACGCATTCGTGTGGGACCGGCAGATCTCTGCGCATGCGCTGAATTCCGGCATCTACAGTTCACAAGCCCTGCACGGTAAGTGCGCCTGCGCCGTTGTCTATGGCGCGCATGCGCCATAGACAACAGTGCATTCCTTTCTGCATATATCTCCTAAACTGTGTAGGTTTAGGAGATATTGCAAACGCCTACAGGTAAGCCTTAATCTAGGCTTACCTGTAGGTGAAAGTGCTTTAGAAGGGTTTACAACCACTTTAAAGCTTAATCAGGTATGCCAATTAAGAGTTTTTGACTTCATTGGCTGCATACTACTTCCAGATCAGTGCTAACTGGTAGTAAAGCAGGAACAAAGATTTTTTTATTTTATGTTCATATATACTACTAACAGGTTTCTGTGCTGTCTGTTACATTAGCAGTGGGCTCTAATTACTGGTTTTTGTTTTTTAATTTAGGTAAAATACATCTTTTCTGACAAAACTGGAACTTTAACATGCAATGTTATGCAGTTTAAGAAATGCAGTATTGCAGGAAATGCCTACGGGTAAGTAAATATGTATGGATTATCTTTCTTTGATTTCTTAAAAAAAAAAACAGGATTTAGCTTCTATAATTGTACCACATCCATAATGTATATCATGTGACACAAATATTTTAATAAAGATTCATATTTTTATAAATTTTCATGCTAGCCCTTTTCTCGACATTCCAGGTTATTTTTTTAAATGATTTCTTTGAACGCTGTAATTGTTCCAAATTCTAGCATCCTTTGTTCATCAGCTCAGTGTTTTCAGAGCTGTATTTATAAATTACGGCAGATCCGGGGTGAAGAAAAAAATGTTTTGTAATTGCGTCATATATTGTATAGGGCAACTATACAACTATAGTCTTCAAACGTTGAAGCACTGAGGTCAGTGTGAAATGCAGGCGTCACCTCCTGGGTTCGGATAAGCCTGTCTTTGTTGGCTGTTATTTGCTATTTTTTGGAATAAAATCATTGGAACGTTCCTGTGGGGTGCAGCCATTCTATTCTTCCTATTGCTCAGAAAAGGGTCGGGTATGGATTTTGAGGGCACGCCCCTTTTTTTGGCGAAGGGGGTACCCTTAAAACTCATACCAGACCTAAGGGTCTGGTATGCTCTTGGGGGGGGGGGGGGGGGCACACCAGTTGTTTTTTTTTTTTTTTTTTTTTCAATTTGGCGAGGATTCTCCTTTTAAAATCATGATTTGAATTATGGTGTGACTTCTATTCAAATCAATGGGCTCTTATAGGGAACCCCATTGAGTTTGCATAGAGGCAGAGAAATGCTGCTATAATCTAGTGCAGCTAAACGTACATTACCGCCATTGCAAAAAGGTGGCTTTGCAGCTCGTTTTTCTAACGCCCTGTGTGCATGAGGCCTTGGTTTTCACAAAATTGGTTATTACTGCAGTTTTTTTTCCTTTTACACGTCTATCTAAAACACTGAAATTACTTTCTTGCTTTTACAACTGTAATCAAACATGCATGTTACCATGTGCAAACTATATGTATGCCTGTCTACTACTCATTATAGAATGATGCACAGTGTAGTGCCATTGCATTATGGGGGCAGAATTTTTTTTTTATCCTGCTTCAGACCTGATCTTGAATTTTTCAAAATGTATTGAAATGATATCCTAAAACCGTGTTGGTTTTAGTGGTTAGGGGGTACTTATGAGCATAAAAATCAAGTTGAATCTCTGTTATGAGCAAGCATAGTTTTAAAGCTGGACATAGATATTTTTTTGGGGGGTTGGTTTTTGTTGAATACAAGAATGAACAGATCCCTCCATCCACACAGGCAAGGTGGATGTAGGAAACAAATCTGCTCCCCAATCCCACCCCCTGCAGGGACATTGTATTCTGACAGCAAAACTCTACAGCTGCTGATCGACAGAACTTTTTTTATAGCTTGTGCGATTGTTGACTGGCTTCAAATGAACAACTTTGGTCAAATACGGACAACCACTCATGGATCAAAGTTTTGCCAGTCCCTGCTGAACTGTGCAGTTAATGGTCTATGGCAAGCTTACTATGCAGATTACATTTAAGCAACACTGCTTTGTTAAATAAGACCAATGGGTCTGCAATTATCTTTGTTGTGCCATCCCCTTTGTTTTAGAAGTTTGTGTATTTCCTTTTTCCTTTCCATGCAGTCACTGTGCAGACCCTGAAGACAATAGATATTGTGAAGATAGCTGGTAAGATTAGCTTCCCATGTGCATGCTTTCTGGATTGCATGCGGTTCATGATGAGCCTAGTTTGTAATACGTACTCTTATGGTAAGCCTAAGGCCCCTTTCACACTGGGGCGGGAGCCGTGTTGGCGGTATAGCGCCGCTAAAAATAGCGGCGCTATAGTTTCGGATTTGCCGCGGGATTCGGCTGCTAGCAGTGCGGTATTAACCCCCGCTAGCGGCCGATAAAGGGTTAATACCGCCCGCAATGCGCCTCTGCAGAGGCGCATTGTGGGCGGTATTGCCGCGGTTTCCCATTGTTTTAAATGGGAAGGAGCGGTAAACACGCCGCTACTCTCACCGCTCCAAAGATGCTGCTGGCAGGAGATTTTTTTTTCTCTCCTGCCAGCGCATCGCCTCAGTGTGAAAGCCCTCGTGCTTTCACATTGAGTATGCAGTGCAGGAGTTTTTCAGGCGGTATAGCGGCGCTATTTTTAGCGATGTACCGCCTGAAAAACTCCTCAGTGTGAAAGGGGTCTAAAGCTGGCTGGACAGGCTGAGCTTAAAAAGCTATGCACACGTGTTGCAATTAAGTGTTTTTTTCTGGTTTAATTGTACCAATACTTAATATTACATAGGTCCAACACAAGGCCCTCGGGCCAAATCTGGCTTGCAATGCAATGCGGTTCTTGCACTTAGGGTTTTTTCACCTCTCACCACTGTCACCGAAGCCTTCTGTGTTTACAAGAACAGCTGTGCTCTTGGCAGCTCGCGGTTCTCACAGATCCCTGCCCACACTCATGACGAGGCACAAAGGGGACAGATGCTGACCAATGATTGCCCTGCAAGGCGAGACAGAGCCACATACATTGCTAGACCAGTACACTGGTACAAAAGCCTGGCCTGGTAGGTAAGATACAAGGGAGCTTGGGATGGTGGGGGGGTGGCCATGAGGGCTGTTGAGGGTGCTGTGTCAAGAGGTGGGGAACAGGGGAGAGCAGTGCAGAGGTTAGAGCCAAGGAGGAGGGGGTGGAAGTGAAATGTGGACAGTCTGTGCTGCACACTACTAAACTTTACGTTCTGTACATTGCGCACTTCTCAATCCTGCACTCTGTACACAGAGCACCCCTGAATTCTGCACTCTGTATGTCGCGTACTCCCGAACTCTATATTCCTGTACACTTTCACTTTTTAACTTAAGTTATTACTAAAAGTAATTATCAAATGCAGAGGCCAGTATTTAAGCACTTCAGCCCCAGAAGATGACCAGAGCATTTTTTTTGCGATTGGGCACTGCGTCACTTTGACAATTGTGCGGTCATGCGGCGTTGTACCCAAACAAAATTGACATCATTTTTATTTATTTTTTTCCACAAACACAAATAGAACTTTTTTGGTGGTATTTGATCACTTAAAAAAAAAAAAGGTGTTAATTTAAAAAAATAACACAAAATGTTGTACCTTTTGCTGTAATTAATGTCCCCCAATTTTTTATTTTTTTTTAAAAGCACATTTTCCCCCAGTTTAGGCCGATATGTATTCTTCTACATATTTTTGGTAATAAAATTAGCAAAAAGCGTATATTGATTGGTTTGCGCAAAAGTTATAGCGTCTACAAAATAGGGAATAGATTTATGCCATTTTTATTTTATTTTTTTACTAGTAATGTCGGTGATCTGCGATTTTTATCGGGACTGTGACATGGCGGACATATTGGACACTTTAGACATATTTGCCATTTATACAGCGATTAGTGCTATACAAATGCACTGATTACTGTGTAAATGTCACTGGCAGGGAAGGGGTTAACACTAGGGGGCGATCAAGGGGTTAACTGTGTTCCCTAATGTGTGTTCAAACTGAAGTGGGGATGGGACTCACTATAGTAAATGACAGATCGTGGTTTCCAGCTTGTAGGAACTCACGATCTGCATCTTTTCTCCTCTCGGGGTGTGTGTGTGTGTGTGTGTGTGTGTGTGTGTGTGTGTGTGTGTGTGTGTATTTACACACACACACGTGTGGTCATCGCGACCGCCGGTCCCGAGCATTGGCACAGCCTGCTATATTATTTAAACGGAGCGTTGTACTGCTACGATGGTCCGCGGGATCGAGCCGACCTGCCGGAGTATGATGGCGGCAGGTCGGCAAGTGGTTAAACTGTAAATAAATCCCCCTATCATTTTCAGCCAAGAAAGATGCCATCTTTGCCTCTGTTTAATCTACAACTGCCATGATGCTGCACATGTGATCAGTTATGACACCAGCAATTGAATGGTTTGATAGTTTGGTTGAGAGCACAAACAATGGGAGTGTTACATTTCCGGCACTTGCCGTAAATGAAATGATTTTTTGATAATAGTAAATACCGTATTTATCGGCGTATACCGCGCACTTTTTTGCCCTGTACCCGCTTCCCGCGCTGTGTTTGAACCACTGCGCTGACATATATACCGAGCACAGTACTCGGGCAGGCTCGGCTCCTCTCGTGGTCACGTCCTTTACGCGAGAGGAGCCGAGCCTGCCCGACCATACCCGAGTGTACTGCACTCGGTATATGTCGGCGCAGTGGTTCAAACACAGCGCGGGGATCGAGCGGGGACGACACCTCGATGGCCGCAGAAGGACGCCGGACCGGACGAGGCCGCCAATGGACGACGGGCAGGACACGATGGACGACGGGCAAGACACCGA
>NC_053489.1:586207857-586233731 GCF_905171775.1 Rana temporaria
AGATAGATAATCTGATAGATAGATAGATAGATAGATAGATAGATAGATAGATAGATAGATAGATAGATAGATAGATAGATAGATAGATAGATAGATAGATAGATAGATAATCTGATAGATAGATAGATAGATAGATAGATAGATAGATAGATAGATAGATAGATAGATAGATAGATAGATAATCTGATAGATAGATAGATAGATAGATAGATAATCTGATAGATAGATAGATAGATAGATAGATAGATAGATAGATAGATAGATAGATAGATAGATAGATAGATAATCTGATAGATAGATAGATAGATAGATAGATAGATAGATAGATAGATAGATAGATAGATAGATAGATAGATAATCTGACAGATAGATAGATAGATAGATAGATAGATAGATAGATAGATAGATAGATAGATAGATAGATAGATAGATAGATAGATAGATAGATAGATAATCTGATAGATTGATAGATAGATAGATAATCTGACAGATAGATAGACAGATAATAGGGAGAGAGAAAGAAAGAAAGGTGAAGAGAGAGAGAGAAGGGAATGAAGGCCACCCCTACATCAGTGTACAGTGTACTCACTCACTGGATGGATATCACACTCCTCCATCTTTCCCTTCTGTTTGCTGTGCTTAAAAATTCCCGCCCACATCCCCTGTATGCCGGGGAAAGTGGGCGGGGCAGACACAAGGAGAGGAGGGGAGGAGTAAAAGCAGCTCCTCTCCTCTAACTGGCTGTGTGGGCAGCAAGGGGAGGGGATAGATGTCAGAGCTGGCTGTGATACGCCCAGCTCATCTCTCTCTCTGGAGCTCTCAGTGTGCTCCGATCCCCCTGCTGATCTGTCCCACTCGCAGCTGGCGCTTGCGCCCTAGGTGGTAGTGCGCTCCAAGCGGCTGCTTACTTCGCCTAGTGGTAGCGCCGGCCCTGGTAAGGTAAGTATATAATGGGTTTAGGGAGGGTAAATCAAGCCTCTTATGCCGCATACACAGGATCGGAAATTCCGACAAGAAATGTTCGATGTGAGATTTTGGTCGAAAATTCCGACCGTGTGTAGGCTCCATCGGACATCTTCTGTCGGAATTTGCGACAACAAAAATTTGAGAGCTGGTTCTCAAATTTTCTGACAACAAAAGTTCTTATCGGAAATACCGATAGTCTGTATGCAATTCCGATGCACAAAAATCCACGCATGCTCGGAATCAAGCAGAAGAGCGGCACTGCCTATTGAACTTAATTTTTCTCGGCTCGTTGTACGTCAATGCATTCTTGACGTTCGGAATTTCAGACAACATTTGTGTGACCGTGTGTATGCAGCACAAGTTTGAGCCAACATTCCTTTGGAAAAAAATCCACAGTTTTGTTGTCGGAATTTCCGATCGTGTGGAGGCGGCATAAGGATTGTAAATCAAGAGGCTAATTCCGACAGAAAATGTCCGATGGAGCCTACACACGGTCGGAATTTTCGACCAAAATCTCACATCGAACATTTCTTGTCGGAATTTCCGAGAGAGCAGTGCCTGATGAGGTGAGGAGACCCTTGATTTTTTCTGTGTGATAAAAATCCAAAGACTATTTGTCACGTACCTCAGAGGGTGAGCCCGACGTGCAGGAAGTGGCAGCCGTTACTCCTCTGATTCCGGGACCCCTGATAGAGTAGACAGGAGGAACGGAAATGCAGAGTCGCACAAGCGCCTGGAGAGACGCTGATGCAGGGGCTGTTGGTTGCTTCTGCAGGATCTGATGGAGTCTCTGGAAGGCAGGTGCAGCCTGGCAAGTAGCAGACCGGTGGGAAGAGGTCTGGAAGATCAAGCAGCAACAAGTCCCAGAAGACAGTGCAAGTCCCAGAAGCCGGAGAGAAGCTGGACCAGCCGATCAGGCGCAGGAAGGTCAGGATGGTAGAGGGGTCGTCAAGCCGGGTCAGTAACAGGCGGGCGGCAGAGTACCAGGGATGAGGCAGAGGGATGGTCGGAGCAAGCCAAAAGGTCAGGGCAGGCGGAAGACAGGATCAACAGGAACAAGCCGGGTATCAGGATCAGGATTCAAGCAGGGGTAACAGGTACTGGCAGGTTCAGGAGACACTTCAGACCGGACAGCAAGGGGCCAGACTCCCAGGACGCCTTAAGTACCTTGTTTTGGCGCCGAATTGCCGTTTGCACGTGCCCGTGCGCCGTTGCCGCCGGTGCGCGTGCCCGTGCGCGCCGTTGCCGCCGGTGCGCGTGCCCGTGCGCGCCGTTGCCGCGATTGCGCGTGCCCCGCGCGCGCCGATGCGCCGCTAGCGCCATCTGGTGGCTGAGGTATTTCATGACATTGCCCCCCTCCAATGGGCAGCCTCCGGATGCCCAATCGAGACATCTCCAGTGGATGCGAGTCCTTAAATGATTGGATTAGTCTCTCAGCATGTATGTTGTCCTCTGGTTCCCATGAATTCTCCTCGGGCCCATACCCCTTCCATTTAACGAGGAACTGAATTTGGTTGCGTCTCCTCCTGCAATCAAGGATGGATTCTACCTCAAATTCTTCTTCCCCATTGACTAATACCGGTTCTGGGGGACCAGTATCTCGTTCAGGAAAGGGATTGGGAACATCCGGCTTGAGCAAAGCAACATGGAAGACTGGATGAATTCGAAAGGTTTCTGGTAGATCAAGTTCGTAGGCTACCTCATTTATCTTTCTTTTAACAGGGAAGGGGCCCACAAATTTAGGGCCTAGCTTCTTCGTGGGACATGCAAGTCTTAGATTCAGAGTGGATAAATAAACTTTGGTTCCAGGTTCCAGATTGAGTTCTCCTCTTCTTCCCCTGTCAAAGATCTCTTTATTGCGTTCCTGTGTCTTAGTCATTGTCTCCTGCAGGATCCTGTTATTTGTGTTGAAAAAGTTTAGAGTATCCTGGACAGCGGGTACCGTACTCTCCGGAATAGAATTAGACAGGAACAAAGGATGAAACCCGTAGTTGGCATAAAAGGGTGACTGTTTGGTGGCGGAGTGAATAGAATTATTGTAAGCGAATTCCGCTAAGGGCAGCAGGGACACCCAATCTTCTTGAGAGAACGAGGAGAAGCAGCGGAGATACTGCTCAAGAGTTTGATTTGTTCTCTCCGTCTGCCCATTTGACTGTGGGTGGTATGCTGATGAAAAGGAGAGACCGATTTTGAGACTACTGCAGAGTGCCCTCCAGAACCTAGACGTGAACTGCACCCCCCGATCGGACACGATGTCCGCTGGGACGCCGTGGAGCCTAACAATTTCCCTGATGAAAACTTTGGCTGTTTCCGGGGCAGAGGGTGTGCCTTTCAAAGGGACAAAGTGTGCCATCTTTGAGAGCCTGTCCACGACCACAAAGATAGTGGTGAAGCCTTCTGATGGGGGAAGTTCCACAATGAAATCCATGGAGATCATTCTCCATGGTCTCTCTGGCACTGATAACGGTTTAAGGAGTCCCCAGGCTCTAAGCTTGCTTCCCTTGTTGCGAATGCACGTGGTGCAAGACTCCACATAGTCCTTGCAGTCCTTCAGAAGTTGAGGCCACCAAAAGGTGCGTTGCAAAAGTTCCGAGGTTTTTTGTATCCCAAAGTGACCGGCCAACTCATGATCGTGACAAGAGCTCAGAACATCCATTCGTAGACTCTCGGGCACGAAGATCTTGTCCTGATGCCATAGCAAACCGTCCCTGGACTGCAGCTCCGAACCAGATAAAGGGGAAATTCCAGCAGAGGCTTGCCTGATTTGCGGTAATAAGTCCCTTTGTAACAATAGAAAGTTCCCAGATGACAAGATGGTGTCAGGGGGACTGAGAGACCCTGAATCTCCGTACATGCGGGAAAGAGCATCCGGCTTGGTGTTTTTTGACCCTGGCCTGTATGTGATATGAAAAGAGAATCTCGTAAAAAAAAGTGCCCATCTGGCCTGGCGTGGTTTAAGTCTCTTGGCCACCTTCAGGTACTCGAGATTCTTGTGGTCAGTGTAAATTAAAATTGGGTGCGCTGCGCCCTCCAGGAGGTAACGCCACTCCTCCAGAGCGGCCTTTATTGCCAACAACTCTCGGTCCCCGACGTCATAATTTCTTTCTGCTTCAGACAACTTACGGGAGAAGTAAGCAACGGGGTGTAACAGAGCTTTGGGGCCCTGTCTCTGCGAAAGAACTGCCCCAACCGCGGTTTCAGACGCATCCACCTCAAGAATGTATGGCAAACTCGCGTCGGGGTGTCTGAGAATGGATGCCGAAGTGAACAAGTTCTTCAGGGTTTCAAAGGCTGTTTGGGCTTCTGTAGTCCAGCGGAAACGAGCAGTCTGTTTGGTCAAATCCGTTATAGGAGCAATGATGCTGGAGAAAGCTCTGATGAATTTCCTATAAAAATTCGAGAAGCCGACAAATCGCTGAACGCCCTTTCGGTCCGTAGGTGCTGGCCAGTCAAGAATCGCTGAGACCTTCTGGGGGTCCATCTCAACGCCTTTTATGGAAATTATAAGCCCCAGGAACTGTATACTTGAGCGTTCGAACTCGCATTTATCGGGTTTGGCATACAGTCCGTGGGTTCGGAGACGCTCAAGTACATTCCTGACGTGTAGCCGGTGTTTTTCCAGAGAAGGGGAGAAGATCAGGATATCGTCCAGATAAATGATGACAAAGAGGTCCAGGTAGTCTCTAAAAATGTCATTCACGAAGTGTTGGAACGTTGCTGGGGCGTTACAGAGCCCGAAGGGCATGACTAAATATTCGAAGTGCCCGAAACGGGTACGAAAAGCGGTTTTCCACTCATCCCCTTCACGTATGCGGACTAAGTTGTAGGCCCCACGGAGGTCTAGTTTGGTAAAGACAACCGCGGACCCAAGACGTTGAAACAGTTCAGGCACCAAGGGGAGAGGGTACCGGTTCTTAATTGTTATCTTATTAAGTTCCCGATAGTCCACACAAGGGCGAAGGGAATGGTCTTTTTTTTCCACAAAAAAGATGCCTGCTCCCGCGGGTGATGTGGATGGGCGGATGAACCCCTTCCTCAGACTTTCATCGATGTATGTTTTTAAAGTCTCTAGTTCAAGTCCTGTTAAGGGAAAGATCCTTCCGAAGGGAACTTCAGCACCTGGAAGGAGTTCAATGGGGCAATCGTAGGCCCTGTGTGGTGGAAGGGTCTCAGCCCCCTTCTTGCTGAAAACATCCAGGTAGTCGTGGTAAGCTTCTGGAACAGATTGACGGGTCTCGATGTCGAAGTCCATACAAAGTAAAGGCAGAGGAGGAGGTGACACTTGTAAGCAGTGCTGTCGGCAGAACAGAGAACCGAAACTGACCTTGCCCGTGGTCCAGTCAATCTGCGGGTTGTGAATTTGAAGCCATGGTACCCCCAGTATGACAGGAAACAGGGGAGAGTGAATCACATCTAGGCATAGCAATTCATGGTGATTTTCAGCAATGGTGGTGGGTAGAGGCTGGGTTTCTCGGGTGACTGGTCCGGATTTTAGCACCGAGCCATCCGCTAGGTAAACAGAGAGTCCGGTAGTCCTGGGACGAAGAGGGATCCGATGCTTGATGGCGAAAGACTGGTCCAAAAAGCAGCTGCAGGCCCCTGAGTCAATTATAGCGCTGACTTGGATGGACTCTCCTGGAAGCTGGAAGAGAATAGGAATAGCCAGATGAGCGGAGTTACTTGGCAGAACAGGTAGGTGAACGGAAGACATGGACAGACACTTACGAAGTTTGGCAGGACAGGTCCTCACGTAGTGCCCGGCCTCTCCGCAATACAGGCATAAGTTGTTGACCCTGCGGCGTTGTCGTTCTTCGGGCGTCAGGGAAGGACGGAGGAGACCCAACTGCATGGGCTCTGAGGTGTCAGGAACAGATGAGGCTGAAGGAACCGGAGGAACTATACTGGAAACGGGAGGCATCCGTGGCAGCATCCAGACCGGACGAGATGGGGTAGTGGTCCTTTCCGTTCGGCGCTCCCTCAGGCGCCGATCGATCTGGATGGTCAGGTTAATTAATGCCTCCAGGGTCCCTGGAACCCCTACCCGGGCCAGTTCGTCCTTCAGTGGCTCAGAAAGACCAAGGCGGAATTGGTAGCAGAGGGCCGAGTCATTCCAGGTTGTGTCTGAGCTCCATCTGCGAAACTCGGACACATAGTCCTCTGCTGGTCTGCGACCCTGTTGCAGGGCGTGCAAAGCGGCCTCCGCGGAGGCGGCCTGGTGAGGGTCCTCATACAGCAGAGACATGGCTTGGAAAAAGGTAGTAACATTGTCAAGTGATGGATCTTTGTTTTCCAGGAGGCGATGGGCCCAAGCTTGCGGTTCGCCAGACAGCAGTGAGATGGCGAAACCCACTTTAGTGGCTTCTAACGAAAAGGTCCGTGGCTGCAGAGCAAAGTACAGTTCGCAAGCATTGCGGAAGGCCCGGTATCTACTACGTTCACCCGCGAACCTCTCGGGCATAGGGACTTTGGGTTCGGGCGGCAGCATGATCACGGATGGGGAAGCAGATGCCCCAGAAGCCGCTGCAGAGGTGGTGGGAGTAGATAGAGCCTGGACACGATTCTCCAAACGCGTGTAGCCTTCTTGTAAGGTTCGGACGGCCTGGGTCAGTCCCTCAAGATGGCGGCAAAGTTCCTGCATAGGATCCACTCCCTGCGCGGGCTCGGACATGGCTGTCCGGTACTGTCACGTACCTCAGAGGGTGAGCCCGACGTGCAGGAAGTGGCAGCCGTTACTCCTCTGATTCCGGGACCCCTGATAGAGTAGACAGGAGGAACGGAAATGCAGAGTCGCACAAGCGCCTGGAGAGACGCTGATGCAGGGGCTGTTGGTTGCTTCTGCAGGATCTGATGGAGTCTCTGGAAGGCAGGTGCAGCCTGGCAAGTAGCAGACCGGTGGGAAGAGGTCTGGAAGATCAAGCAGCAACAAGTCCCAGAAGACAGTGCAAGTCCCAGAAGCCGGAGAGAAGCTGGACCAGCCGATCAGGCGCAGGAAGGTCAGGATGGTAGAGGGGTCGTCAAGCCGGGTCAGTAACAGGCGGGCGGCAGAGTACCAGGGATGAGGCAGAGGGATGGTCGGAGCAAGCCAAAAGGTCAGGGCAGGCGGAAGACAGGATCAACAGGAACAAGCCGGGTATCAGGATCAGGATTCAAGCAGGGGTAACAGGTACTGGCAGGTTCAGGAGACACTTCAGACCGGACAGCAAGGGGCCAGACTCCCAGGACGCCTTAAGTACCTTGTTTTGGCGCCGAATTGCCGTTTGCACGTGCCCGTGCGCCGTTGCCGCCGGTGCGCGTGCCCGTGCGCGCCGTTGCCGCCGGTGCGCGTGCCCGTGCGCGCCGTTGCCGCGATTGCGCGTGCCCCGCGCGCGCCGATGCGCCGCTAGCGCCATCTGGTGGCTGAGGTATTTCATGACACTATTGTTTGTGCTGTATGAGCAGCACTGTCTATCCAGCGTTAGGCTGTGTTAGACTTCATAGATAGGTTCCTGTGTGGAAGGTAGACGCCCAGAGTGGCTAGAGTTTATTTTATGTTTTGATTTTGTTTATGCTGTTTGGATGCTTGCAATTGTTTTCCAGCAAGATGGAAAAATAAACCAGAAACTTTGTTTTCAACCGTTTTCGACTGCCAGTCTGTATAAATTCAGTGTGTGGTGAATCCAACCAAGGGGTCACACACCCCGCTACCGAGCTAACCCCTCACATATGGTGGAGTGCCGCGGGCAGTTAAAGTAAACCCAAAATGGAATAGATGCTGAAACAGCTGACGTTGGCAAATGCAAATCAACAACAGACGAATGCAGTTTTGCAACGAAACATTGCAGCTCAACAACAAAGCCTTGCAGCTCAAAAACAAGCTCACCAAGAGAGTATGGCAGCTCAACAACAGGTTTACCGAGAGAGTATTGCAGCTCAACAACAAGTTCACCAAGAAAGCATTGCAGGCTTGGAACAGAGACAACAGCAGCAAATGGAGGCCATTGTGAAACAACTTCAGAGACAGCAGACCGAGGCTGGGAGTCAGGCCAGTAACGTACCGACCTTTCAGGTGCGACACTTATTGCCAAAGATGACTGCAGATGAGGACCCTGAGATGTTTCTGACCACGTTTGAGAGAGCAGCGGAAAGAGAGAATTGGCCTAAAGACCAGTGGGCTGGACTAGTGGCCCCCCTATTATCTGGAGAAGCCCAAAAGGCATATTTCGATTTGGAGCTTGCAGACGCAAAGAACTATGATCGATCGGAAATATTGGCACGTTTCGGTGTAACCCTGGATGTCCGTGCTCAGCGGGTACACAATTGGAGTTATCAGCAGAGGAAGCCACCTCGGTCACAGATGTATGATCTTATCCATTTGGCTAAGAAGTGGCTGCAGCCAGAAACTCTGTCCGGACCAAAAATTTTGGAGCGAGTAGTCATGGACAAATTTCTTAGGTCTCTTCCCAACACCCTGCAGAAATGGGTGAACCATGGTGGTCCGGATACTGCAGACAAACTTGTAGACCTGGTCGAAAGGTACCTAACAACGGAGAGTTTGTCCTCTTCCACCCGAGACGCACAGTCTTTTCACCCCAAGACCAGACCGTCCGTACCTATAGGTAAGACTGCATCAAGGGATGGGGGTGGAGAGAGGTACCAAGGAGCAACTAGAGGAACTATCGGGACTACTGCTAATGTTTGGCGAGAGCGGCATGGAAGACCCATCCCACAGGAGAGGACCAGAAGGTTGATCTGTTACCGTTGCCATGAAGAGGGACATGTAGAATCCGTTTGCCCAGCGGGTGATGAACCCATGCAATGTGACTTTCTTACCGAGAGACGACAGTCCCTTTTTGCAACCACATGCACTACAGTAAAGGGAAATAAGAAACCGTTATATAGAATGTGCTTAGATGGTAAAATGTTGTGGTATTGTTGGATTCAGGTAGCCTGGTCACCTTAGTGAAAAGTGACCTAGTGGTGGGAAAAACCTTACATCCGAGGAAAATGGCTGTAGTTTGTTTACATGGTGACACTCGAGAATATCCGGTGACTACCGTTTCCTTTGAAACCTCCCTCGGTAATTTGTGTCACCAGGTAGGTTTAGTTCCCAAACTGCCACATGACGCCATTGTGGGAAGGGATTTCCCAAAACTCTGGGAACTCTGGGACTGCCCAGATTCCTCAGTAGGTGGTTCTTCTGAGTCTGAACCATCTATTCCAGAAACCTCTAACTGTGAGGATTCTCCTGAGTTTCCATTCTCAGTATTAGCAGGGGAAACACCAGTCCCTAGGGAGGAGCCTGCTACCTCAGAAGAGGAACAGCGGTCGATAGGGTTTGATGACCTTGAGGTGCACAGAGAAAACTTTGTCACTGAGCAATTGAGGGACCCCACATTGCTAAGAGCCCGAGAGAATGCAGTGAAGGTAGATGGGGAGTTAGTTAATCCTGACGAGAGGGTTGCCCTCCCTTACTTTATTATTGAAAGGGACCTGTTATATCGAGTGTCACAGAGGATAGAGGACACCATTGAGCAACTGGTAGTGCCTAAACCGTACCGCAAGATGGTTTTGGAACTGGCCCATGGGCATATTCTTGGGGGACATTTGGGAGCGGAAAAAACCCGGGAGAGGACCACCCAGAGGTTTTATTGGCCTGGGATCACTAAAGAAGTGGAATTGTACTGCTCTTCCTGTCCAGTGTGTCAGATTACTGCACCCATGCCACATTTCCGCAGTCCGTTGGTACCCCACTAGTCCACTAGAGGGCACCAGCACATCTTGGTAATAATGGACTATGCCACCCGGTACCCAGAAGCGATTCCTCTTCGAAACACCTCTGCTAAAACAATTGCCAGAGTTATTTCAGGTTTTCAGCCGTGTGGGTCTCCCTAAGGAAGTCCTAACTGACCAGGGCACCCCGTTTATGTCTAGGGTGACCAAAGAACTTTGTAAACTCCTGAAAGTGACCCAACTACATACATCCGTATATCACCCTCAGACAGACGGGTTAGTGGAGAGGTTTAATAAAACCTTAAAACAAATGTTGAGGAGGGTGGTGGATAAAGACGGAAAGAATTGGGATTATCTGCTCCCTTATCTAATGTTTGCAATAAGAGAGGTTCCCCTGATCGTCCACAGGGTTCTCTCCGTTTGAGCTACTGTATGGGAGGCACCCTCGGGGCCTACTGGACATTGCCAGGAAAACATGGGAGAATGAGAGTTCACCCCATCGAAGTGTGATTGAACATGTGGCCCAAATGCAAGACAGAATTGCCCAAGTAATGCCGATTGTGAAGGAACATATAGCCCAAGCCCAATTGGCTCAATAAAGGATTTACAATCGTGCGGCCCAGGTCCGTTCCTTTGCACCTGGTGATAGGGTGTTGGTGTTGGTCCCCACGGTCGAAAGTAAATTCCTAGCCAAATGGCAGGGTCCATATGAAGTGTTGGAAAAAGTGGGAGTGGTGAATTATAAAATTAGCCAACCGGGAAGACGAAAACCTGAGCAGCTCTATCACGTGAACTTGCTGAAACCATGGAAGGACAGAGAGTCCTTGGTCGCTGAGACTACCCGAGTTTCTGCTCCATTTGACCGGGCTGTCCCTGAAGTTGGGATAGCGGAGACTCTATCCAAAACGCAGAAACAGGAGGTTAAAGAATTTGTGCTCCGTAATAAGGAGAAGTTTTCAGACCTGCCAGGTTGGGTCTCCGGAGTTGAACATGACATTATCACCACCCCAGGGGATAAGGTCAAGTTGAAGCCCTATAGAATTCCAGAAGCCCGGCGAGAGGCAATTCGCCAGGAAGTAAAACACATGCTTGAGCTGGGGGTGATAGAAGAGTCAAATAGTGATTGGTCAAGTCCCATTGACTTAGTGCCCAAACCCGATGTAAGTTGGCGGTTTTGTAATGACTTTCGCCGCCTTAATCAAATCACTAAATTTGACACCTATCCCATGCCCCGCATAGATGAACTGATTGATCGCCTAGGCACTGCTCGGTACATGACAACGTTAGACCTTACCAAGGGTTATTGGCAAATTCCTCTCTCGAAGTCGGCCAGGGAAAAAACAGCATTTGTAACTCCAGACGGATCTTTCCAATATCGGAGAATGCCTTTTGGGTTACAAAATGCTCCCGCCACATTCCAACGCGTCATGGATAAGACCCTTCGGCCTCATCGAGCCTATGCTGCTGCATACCTCGATGACGTTGTCATTCACAGTGAGGATTGGGAATCACACTTGCCAAAAGTTCAGGCTGTGTTGGATTCCATCTGGAAAGCCGGGTTTACAACTAATCCAAAAAAAAATGTACCCTTGGGCTAGAAGAGGCAAAGTATCTGGGGTATACTATTGGAAGAGGTTTAATTAAGCCCCAAATAAACAACGTTGAGGCTATTCAGGATTGGCCACGTCCCACCAACAAGAAACAGGTTCGTGCATTTTTGGGGATCGCGGGCTACTATCGCCGCTTTATCCCCCATTTTGCCTCACAGGCTATTCCCCTGACCAATTTGACCAAAGGGAAGGAGTCTGTAATGATCAAATGGACTCCCGAAGCAGAAACGGCTTTTCAGGCTTTAAAACAGGCCTTATGTAGTCAGACAGTTTTAAATTCGCCCGATTTCTCACGGGACTTTGTGGTTCAGACAGATGCGTCAAATGTGGGTTTAGGAGCGGTACTGTCTCAGGTTATCAAGGGGGAGGAACACCCTGTTATGTACCTCAGCCGAAAGTTGAAGGCCCATGAAGAGAATTATGCCACCATTGAGAAAGAATGTTTGGCAGTGAAATGGGCTTTGGATTCTCTCCGGTACTACCTCGTGGGTAGACAGTTTGAGCTGGTGACGGATCATTCCCCGTTGAAGTGGATGGCACAGAACAAAGAGACCAATAGGAGGATAAATAGGTGGTTCCTGGCCCTTCAAGAATTTAGTTTTGTGGTGACGCATCGCCCCGGTGCTGAAATGGGGAATGCAGATGGGTTGTCCCGAGTGCATGCCTGCCTGGCAACCTGTGTCCCAACCCTAGGGTTGAAACAAGAGGGGGAGTATGTGACAGGAAGTCAGGTAAATCTGTGGGTGTTGTCACTGATGGGACATACATTTCTGCCTTGTTTAGACGATACACAGATTATTATCGGGCGTCGGCTACAAACGTAGCCAGAGGAAGGCTAGAGGCCGTTAGAAAACTTCAGCTGTTCAGAATGAAGCAATCAAGGCCTTTATAAGTAGAAGAGGGTTAACACTTGGTTGCTGCATCACTCCTAAGGCTGGTTGAGTAGGAGAGCAGTGCCTGATGAGGTGAGGAGACCCTTGATTTTATCTGTGTGATAAAAATCCAAAGACTATTGTTTGTGCTGTATGAGCAGCACTGTCTATCCAGCGGTAGGCTGTGTTAGACTTCATAGATAGGTTCCTGTGTGGAAGGTAGACGCCCAGAGTGGCTAGAGTTTATTTTATGTTTTGATTTTGTTTATGCTGTTCGGATGCTTGCAATTGTTTTCCAGCAAGATGGAAAAATAAACCAGAAACTTTGTTTTCAACCGTCTTCGACTGCCAGTCTGTATAAATTCAGTGTGTGGTGAACCCAACCAAGGGGTCACACACCCCGCTACCGAGCTAACCCCTCACAATATATATATATATATATATATATATATATATATATATATATATATATATATATATACAGTGTATATATATATATATATATATATATATATATATATATATATATTACCAATACATTTTTTTCCCTTCTTTTTTTTTTATAAGCTGGAGGAGGAGAAACAGTAGCACACTGCTCTTCCTGGTGAATGACTTCCACAGGAGAGGACAGGAGAAATCAAATAATTAGAGGAGAGTAAGCTAAGTTCTCAGCATAGCTAGAGAACTGACCATGATGTGTTCTCTCACCTAATGTGGTCAGTTTTTAATGGGAAAGCAGAGGGACTGACAGCAACACCAGGTATTTCACTCTAAGATAGCAATACTAATGCCCTGTACACACGATCGGTTCGTCTGATGAAAACGGTCCGATGGTGTGTAGGCAAGACTGATGAAAGTCAGCTTCATCGGATATCTGATGAAAAAAATCCATCGGTCCATTTTCATCGGATGAACCGATCGTGTGTACGTGGCAAAAGAGAACAGGATACATGGTACAGCAGGCACATATCAGTAATATAATAGTTAATATCACTTCACAACTGCAATACGTATATATATGATACTGCTTTGAAGTGGTTTACCTGGGTTATGTCTGAAGCTATCTTTTTTTTTTTTTTTTTTCAGATGGCAATTTACTTTTTTATAAAAGCATTCCAAATGACTGTTTAGCCATTCAGGAGATGAGCATTGTCTGCCTCTAAACTCTGCAGATAGTAAACTCTGGTAAAAGCCTATGTGTGTATGGACACATAGGGCCAGATTCTTGTAGAATCTGCGGCGGCGTAGCGTAAGCCATTTACACTACGCCGCCGCAACTTACTGGAGCAAGTGCCGTATTCTCCAAGCACTTGCTCCGTAATTTGCGGTGACGCAGTGTAATTGGCCCGGCGTAAGGCCATGTAATTCAAAGGGGCGGCTTGTATTTAAATTAAGCGCGCCCCCGCGCCGATCGAACTGCGCATGCGCCGGGCGAAAAAATAGCCCAGTGCGCATGCTCCAGCTCACGACGGAAAACGTCAATGACGCCGGCGTGAGCGTCATTGACGTAAAGTCGTATTCGCGGACGACTTAGGAAAACAACGTAAACGACGGAAAAAGCCGACGCTGACCCGACGCCATACTTATACATGGCATACGACGGACCTACGTAAACTTGCCCCTCATATAGCAGGGGCTAGTTTACGCTTACGTAAACGTCGTAAATTCCCTGCGTCGTACGTTCGGGAATTCGCGTAAATAGCTAATTTGCATAGACAACGGGGAAAACTACGTCGGCGAGACCTAGCGGCGGGAAAAAAAATTACATCTAAGATCTGACAGCGTAAGAGCCTTACGCCTGTCAGATCTAATGGATATCTATGCGTAACTGATTCTAAGAATTAGTCGCATAGATACGCCGGGCCAGATTAGGACTTACGATGGCGCAAATGGCGTGGCGCCGTTGTAACGCCTTTGAGAATCTGGCCCATAGGCTTTTATTGAGTTGATTTCAGGGATTTTGGCAAAATAACACCAAAAGCTCCTAATCTTGAGTTTAGGAGCAGCAGTGTCCCGTTCTTACAGGCGAGCCGAGAAATGATCTGACAGTTCGTGTGGCTGGTCAAAGAGGTGAGGAGAGACCAGATAGTCTCGGATCACCTCTATGATCTAGGGAGCACGGAGCGACGTCACAACGTCACATAGTTACATAGTTAGTCAGGTTGAAAAAAGGCACAAGTCCATCTAGTTCAACCATAAAAAAATAAATAAATTAAAATAAAAAATATCGTAAAGTCCCATATACCCAATTCTATACCCACAGTTGATCCAGAGGAAGGCAAAAAAAACCAGCAGAGCATGATCCAATTTGCTACAGCAGGGGAAACAATTTCTTCCTGATCTCGAGAGGCAATCGGATTTTCCCTGGATAAACTTTACCTATAAATGTTCGTACCCAGTTATATTATGTACATTTAGGAAAGTATCCAGGTCTTTCTTAAAACAATCTACAGAGCTGGCCAGAATCACCTCTGGAGGGAGTATGTTCCACATTTTCACAGCTCTAATGCCGCGTACACACACGCTCAGAATTTCCGACAACAAATGTTCGATGGGAGCTTGTTGTCGGATATTCCGACCGGGTGTAGGCTCCATCGGACATTTTCTGTCGGAAATTCCAACAACTAAAATTGGAGAGCTGGTTCTCAAATTTTCCAACAACAAAATCCGTTCTCGTAAATTCCGATCGTGTGTAGACAATTCTGACGCACAAAATTCAACGCATGCACTGAATCAAGTACAAGACGGAAGAGCTCGGTCTGGTAAAACTAGCGTTCGTAATAGAGGTAGCACATTTGTCACATAGCGGCGCTATACCGCCGAGATTGCTGCGGGATTCGGCCGCTAGCGGTGCTGTATTAACCCCCGCTAGCTGCCGATAAAGGGTTAATACCGCCCGCAATGCGCCTCTATAGAGGCGCATTGCGGGCGGTATTGCCGCGGTTTCCCATTGTTTTCAATGGGAAGGAGTGGTGGAGGAGCGGTATACACGCCGCTCCTCTCACCGCTCCAAAGATGCTGCTGACAGAAGATTTTTTTGTCTCACGCCAGCGCATCGCCTCAGTGTGAAAGCCCTCAGGTTTTCACATTGAGTCTGCAGTGAAGGAATTTTTCAGGCGGGATAGCAGCGCTATTTTTAGCGCTGTACCGCCTGAAAAACTCCTCAATGTGAAAGGGGCCTAAGTGGCAAGGTCTATTTAAAGCGGAACTTCATCCTCCCCATCATGCTTGCACCGCACCATCATGGGGGCTGGCTGTCTATTTGTTGTTTTTGCACCTGCCCCCCTCATGACACTGCGCATGCGCATCACCTAGGTGCTGCTTTACAACCTGGAAGAAATATTAACGTGATGTCAGAAGAACATGGCGGAGCAGGATCCGGTGTGCTGCAGTGAAGCAGCAGATCTCTAGGGAACATCTTTAGATCCCCAGGCCAGTGTATGCCTTTTGTGCACAACCCAGCTATACAGGTAAGAGGGTATGGAGGAAAAAGAGAAAGGGGGGGGGGGTGAAGTTTATTTTTCAAGTAAAGTTTTATTCCTCAAATTGCAATTTAATTGTTATAAATGGTGTAAAAAATGTTTGCCTCGAGTTCCATGTTTCCATTGTCATACAATGTAACATAAAGTGTAGTCTAATGCCAGATTTACATCCCGCTGTTTGAGTTTTTACAGTAAAGTTGAGCCCCATTTCTCAGCAATTTAAATACATTTTTATGACCCCTCTGAAAAAAAGTAAGTAAGGGGTTCTACTTCAAATAATCATCAGCATTAATTTTTTACTACAATAAATAAATACATCAGCAAACAAACCTTAATATAGTTGTCCGAAATCTACTCAGAAATCGCATTAAGCAGTTTCATTTTCTCGACATCAATAAAGCTTGCATGCGACTGCCCAGCAGAGAACACAGCAATTCAATTTGTCTTGAAATATTATTTACCATAGCAAACAAATGCTGAGAAAAAGGGCAACACCAAATTGCAAGTAAGCTGTTGTTTACCTCAGTCACGCTGTAAAGCCCCTGATAGTTCCAATTTTACACTGTGAAATGTATCATTTCTGCTGATTTAAGCACATTGCTTCACAAATATGGATCCTTAAACTTTCATTGCCTGCTAGAGGTATGGATAATTTACGGCTCTGATCCAATTTTCCAATCATTGGGGAGCAGTAAATCGCTGCATAGAAGAAAAGTCGAATGAGGTCCTTTTTCTTTAGTGTCAGCAGCCTGTGATTATTACGTTTATTAGATTTCACTGAATGGGCCTCACATTTTCTCAAATATGCAGGAGCGTTATATTTCCCCTGGAGTCCGGCATTAGCATTTCTGTTCTTCAGTTCCTGAATAGAGAAAAAAAATCAGTTTCAGTTCATAAGAGTGCAGGCACTTGAGCGTTTATGGGCAACCTGAGGCTGTGCAAGTTATTGACTGCCAAGACATGCTAGGACTTTTTTTTATTGATGCAGGACACTGATGCATAACAGGGGCTGCCATTTCCAAAAGTTTCCTCATTCATTACCATTCATCTATCTAAGAGGATGTGCTAGAGGCAACCAATAATATTCTGGATATATAATATATATAATATAAACAGAGGCACCTAATTTTATAAAAAAAAAATGGGAAAACGTATTGCCTTGAGTATATGCCTAGGGTGAGAAATGCAGCAGCTACTGTAAGTGGAAAAGAGGGTCAACAATGCCCATCTGCAGCCTCACTGTGTCCATTTGCAGCCTCACTGTGCCCATTTGCAGCCTAATGTGCCCATTTGCAGCCTCACTGTGCCCATCCGCAGCCTCACTGTGTCCATTTGCAGCTTCACTGTGCCCATTTGCAGCCTCACTATGCCCATTTGCAGCTTCACTGTGCCCATCTGCATGCCTCACTGTGCTCATCTGCATGCCTCACTGTGCTTATCTGCATGCCTCACTGTTTTCATCTCCCTGCCTCACTGTGTCCATCTGCAGCCTCATGTGCCTGATCTACAGAACACTGGCGCGGTCACATGCAGTCTAGTCTGCGGCCGTCCAGTGTAACAAAGCCCCGCCTCCTCCTCGTCTGTGACGGAACACTGATTCCGTTTCCCAGCAGTGAGTCAGTGTTCCGCCTATCACGGACGAGGGCAAGGAGAAGGCAGGGCTTTGTTACACTGGACGGCCTCCGACTAGACTGCACTTCATAGCGCCAGGAGATCAGATGCATGAGGCTGCAGATGGGCACAGTGAGGCAGTGAGACTCGAGTATAAGCCAGGGGGGGCTTTTTCAGCACAAAAAAAGTGCTGAAAAACTCAGCTTATACTCAAGTATATATTATACGGTAATCAAATTGTCTGTAGGAAAACTACTATAAACAACATGAAATCCTTTCTTTAGGTACTTTATTGCATGGACTATTGCTTCCTACATTTAAGTTGGAATTTCTAGGACAGTTTTGGTTGCATTCTGAGGTCTTATACTTGCAGCCATCAAAGGGATTATCTAGTGGACTAACCAGATGCACACTTATGAATACCAGTCCCAGTAGGATGTATCAGATTTAACAGTGCATGCACAAGCACTTACCCAACCTTTGCTTCCACTTTGTAATGCATTCCCTGAAGCATGACACTCAGACCCTATTATATTTCATGTGCAGTCTGCAGTATTTTCATTGACGGTCCTGATCCTGTTAGTCCTGAACACTGGGAGTTATTAACTAACGCTGGAGAGTTCAAAATCTGGTGAAACTCTGCATAGAAAGCTGATTGGCTACCATGCACAGTTTCACCAAATTCTGAGTGCTCCAGTTTTATTAAATCTCCACCACTGTATCAAGTTGAAGTCACTACGCTAGCTCCCTCTGGTGCACCCCCTTCTTCTGTCTTTCCAGAGAGATATTTTTAGCCACAAGTCTGATTTTATGGGTAGGCTTCCTGCCCTGGTATAGGACTTAGAGCACAGGGGTTAAATAAAGGCAATTTTCAACTATTGCCACAGATTCTCTATTGGATTTAGGTTTGGACTTTGACTGGGTCATTCTAACACATGAATATACTTTGATCTAAAACGTTCTATTGTAGCTCTGGCTGTATGTTTAGGGTCGCTGTCCTGCTGGAAGTTGAACCTCCACCCCAAATCATTTGCAATCTCTAACAGGTTTTCTTTTATTTGGCTTTATCCATCTTCCCATCAACTCTGACCAGCTTCCCTGTCCCTGCTGAATAAAAGCATCCCCACAACATGATGCTGCCACCACCATGTTTCACGATGGGGATGGTGTGTTCAGGGTGATGTGCAGTGCATAACATTTTGCTTTTAGACCAAAAAGTTCCAAACGGGACTTCTTATGGCTTTCTTTCAACAATGGCTTTCTTCTTGCCACTCTTCCATAAAGGCCAGATTTGTGGAGTGCACAATAGTTGTCCTATGGAGAGATTCTACCACCTGAGCTGTGAATCTCTAAAGCTCCTCCAGAGTAAACTTGGGCCTTATGGTAACTCTATATGCTCTCCTTGCCCAGCCCAGCTGCTTAGGTGGATGGCCATGTCTTGGTAGGTTTGCAGTTGTGACATACTCTTTCCATTTTCGGATGATGGGTTGAACAGTGCTCCATGAGATGTTCAAAGCTTGGAATATTTTTTTTTATAACCTAAACTTCTCCAGATCTTTATCCTTGACCTGTCTGGTGTGTTCCTTGGCCTTCATGGTGCTGTTTATTCACTAATGTTCTCTAGCAAACCTCTGAGGGCTTCATAGAACAGCTTTATTTAGGTAGAGATCACACACAGGTAGATTCTATTTACTAATTTGGTGACTTCTGAAGGCAATTGGTTCCACTAGATTTTAGTTAGGGGTATATGAGTAAAGGGGGCTGAAAACAAATGCATGCCACACTTTCACATATTTATTTGTAGAAAATTTTGAAAACCATTTATGATTTTCCTTCCACTTCAGAATTATGGGCCACTTTGTGTTGGTCTATCACATAAAATCCCATTGAAATACATTTACGTTTGTGGTTGTAACATGACAAAATGTTAAAAATTCAAAGGGTATGAATACTTTTTATGCACTGTAATGTCAGGCTAGTAGAGATCACTGCTATTACCCCTTCAGAAATCACAGTTCCTACTACAGACTGCTGGAGTCCGAGGGTCACACAACAAGTACCAAAGGGCCAGATGTGGCCCTTAGGCTGTGAGTTATGCAGCAAGGATATTGTTAGGAATACTAAGCCAGAAACCCAGAACCAATCCAGAAAATACAATATGTGAGCGTTTATCATACCATATGGCCTCAAACAACCTTTCAATCCTCGCATAGGACCTTAATCTGGGCTTTCCTGTTTGGTGTACTGCCTTGGACTCCCAATAGGATCAGCACATTATTATGCTGATTTTGCCCAAAAATCGCAGATCGCCGCAGATTACTAGTAAAAAAAAAAATAATAATAAAAATGCCTTAAATCTATGCCCTATTTTGTACACGCTATAACTTTTGAGCAAGCTAATATACACTTTTTGCGAATTTTTTAAAAAATTTTTTTTACCAAAAATATGTAGAAGAAAACATATCGGCCTAAACTGTGGAAAAAATTGTTGTTTTATATATATTTTTGGGGGATATTTATTATAGCAAAAAGTAAAAAATCTAGGGCCAGATTGACGTAGAAGTGCGGCGGCGTAACGTATCGTAGATACGTTACACCGCCGCAAGTTTTCATCGCAAGTGCCTGATTCACAAAGCACTTGCAATGAAAACCTACGCTGGCGGCCTCCGGCGTAAGCCCGCGTAATTCAAATGGGCGTGTGCCATTTAAATTAGGCGCGCTCCCGCCCTGGACCTACTGCGCATGCTCCGTTTTCGAAATTCCCGCCGTGCTTTGCGCGAAGTGACGTCATTTTTTCGAACGGCGACGACGTGCGTAGCGTACTTTCGTATTCCCGGACGTTTTGCGCAAGACAAAACATTTTTTAAATTTCGACGCGGGAACGACGGCCATACTTTAAACAGCACATACGTGTGCTGTCTAAAGTTATGGCAGGTAAAATTGCGACGGGAAACTATACTAGCGACGACATACCGAACGCGAAAATCCGTCGTGGATCGCCGTAACTGCTAATTTGCATACCCGACGCTGGAATACGAAGCAAACTCCCCCCAGCGGCGGCCGCGGTACTGCATCCTAAGATCCGACAGTGTAAAACAATTACACCTGTCGGATCTTAGGGATATCTATGCGTAACTGATTCTATGGATCGCATAGATACTCTGAGAGATACGACGGAGTATCTGAGATACTCCGTCGTATCTCCGCTGTGAATCTGGCCCCTAGCTTTTTTTTCAAAATTGTCGCTCTTTTATTGTTTATAGCGCAAAAAAATTAACCCGCAGAGGTGATTAAATACCACCAAAAGAAAGCTCTTTTTGTGGGAAAAAAAGGACGCCAATTTGTTTTGGGTACAACGTTGCATGACCGCGCAAATGTCAGCTAAAGTGATGCAGTGCCGTATCGCAAAAAGTGCTCTGGTCAGGAAGGGGGTAAATTCTTCCGGGGGTGAAGTGTTTAACAAACCCTGAAAGCTGTAAGGGAAAAATAATAAAGCAATGAAAAAATGGCAAAAATGGCCTGGCCACTAGGGTGTACAAAATGGAGCACAGGGCCTGGCAGCGAAAGGGTTAAACTAACATTTTGGTATAAAACAAAATCCTATTCAAAGATTTACCTGAAACCACAGTCATGTGATGATTCTTCTTTCTTCTTCTGTTTACTTGCAAGGGTCCATTTTTGATCTAAACTGCCTATGTTCTGTCAGATATGGCGACCCGTCAGAATTGGTAAAGGAAGTGACGTTCCGTCGCCGCCATCTTGTTACACCCCACACTCCTCCACAGTAATGATAGGGGACAAGCGGACATCTTGTTACACCCACCAGAGTTTTGCATTTCACAGTTATTTTTAACATAAAACGGAGCTTATATGCTTAAATACAGTATTTGGAAATCCAACGGACTGTTTACATGTTGAATTTTTAAATTAGAGGTGTTTTGTCACATTAGCAAACATGTGAGGTCAGCAGGTTTGCCGCTGCTTTTAAAATGTAACATCTAAACAGTCTGTTGGATTTCCAAATACTGTATTTAAGCATATATGCTCCGTTTCCGGTTAAAAATAATTGTGGTATTGCAAAACTCCGGTGGGTGTAACAAGATGTCCACTTGCCCCCTTCTTGGTGTATCATTACTGTGGAGGAGTGCGGGGTGTAGCAAGATGGCGGCGACGGAACGTCACTGCCATTACCAATTCTGACGGGTCGCCATATCTGACGGAACACCTGCTTTATGTGGACACCTCTTATTTGTGTCAGCAACACTTTCAACAGTGGGGTCCTCTCTCATAGGCTTCAGAGACAGTGAGGAGACCGATGCCATAAAAGATAACGAGAAGGGAAAAATGCTGGGGGAGGATATTAGCTTTGCTCATAGAGAGAACTGTAACAACAATCCATTACACTGCCCAATGGCTTAGGAAGAGGTGTTGAAATAAAGACTAAGGAGTAGGGTAGTTGATGCACAATGTGCTATTTAAATTCCCTCTTTTTTCTGGAGCTGGGCTTTAAGTATGCTTTTCTTATTTTGCGGTGCCAGTTTTTAGAACAGTTTTAACACACAGGATATTGCATTAATAAATTTAGCCTCTACTCTGCTCCATATTAGAGTTACATCATATAAACATTAAAACTGTAATATGTGCTTATTTTTTCTTCAATATATTTTTCTAATTTCTTCAATAACAAAGAAAACAGAAGAGGAAACAAGATATTACAAATAGATGTGGGGAAAAAAAGGAAAGATTTGATCTGGGTTTGGTCATTACATACTGTATATGTAGCGATACCCCCTCAGGAGCCGCTGGTTAGATTGGGTCGGCGTGTTATGTTACCTCTGTGATGTGTCTAGGGATGATGATGATGAGATCAATGACGAAATGTCCAAACAGCAGAGTGTCGTTTTCTGTGCTTTTATTACTTGCCCAACACGGCAAACAGTCAACTTGAGATAGATACTGTAGAGAAAGGTTGGTGAAAGGAGAATTTGCAGATTCAGGCCTATGGATAACGGAAGCAGTCCTGCCTCAAATGGGACTTTAACTCACGTCGCCACTCCAGCCAGAGTGGGTATAGTGTACCTGGACAGGCCTCTCACACAGACCTGGCAGCCAGAGTATCACTCGGAACTTTTGAGAAGGAACAAGTCTCTGGCACCGACTTGGCTCTACTAGGATTAGAATTAGGAGTGGAACCTCTACCACAGGCCCTCTACTCAGGAACGTAGACAATAGAGCGAATCCTCTCAATGAATATAATTTTGCCTGAATCTCCCTCAGGTAGACTTCTTGGTTTTGGGGTCACCGACTGACACGTTGCAGCATACAACTTCTCAGTGTCCGGCCACCCAGATACCCAATGGATCGTCTAAGCCCTGTTGGATCACCTGCCTCCGGACTCGCCTCAGACCGACTCCCTACCGAAGAGCACAACTCGCTTGGGATCTCCTTCATAGAATGTGGGAACCCAGTAAGTCTAACATAGCACCTGTACTGAAAGTACACAGGCGCTACATACATGTCATTCTCAAAAAATTAGCATATTGTGATGAAGTTCGTTATTTTCTGTAATGTACTGATAAACATTAGACTTTCATATATTTTAGATTAATTACACACAACTGAAGTAGTTTCAAGCCTTTTTATTGTTTTAATATTGATGATTTTGGCATACAGCTCATGAAAACCCAAAATTCATATCTCAAAAAATTAGCATATTTCATCCGACCAATAAAAGAAAAGTGTTTTTAATAAAAAAAAAAGTCAACCTTCAAATAATTATGTTCAGTTATGCACTAAATACTTGGTCGGGAATCCTTTTGCAGAAATGACTGCTTCAATGCGGCGTGGCATGGAGGCAATCAGCCTGTGGCACTGCTGAGGTGTTATGGAGGCCCAGGATGCTTCGGTAGCGGCCTTAAGCTCATCCAGAGTGTTGGGTCTTGCGTCTCTCAACTTTCTCTTCCCAATATCCCACAGATTCTCTATGGGGTTCAGGTCAGGAGAGTTGGCAGGCCAATTGAGCACAGTAATACCATGGTCAGTAAACCATTTACCAGTGGTTTTGGCACTGTGAGCAGGTGCCAGGTCGTGCTGAAAAATGAAATCTTCATCTCCATAAAGCTTTTCAGCAGATGGAAGCATGAAGTGCTCCAAAATCTCCTGATAGCTAGCTGCATTCACCCTGCCCTTGATAAAACACAGTGGACCAACACCAGCAGCTGACATAGCAACCCAGACCATCACTGACTGTGGGTACTTGACACTGGACTTCAGGCATTTTGGCATTTCCCTCTCCCCAGTCTTCCTCCAGACTCTGGCACCTTGATTACCGAATGACATGCAAAATTTGCTTTCATCCGAAAAAAGGACTTTGGACCACTGAGCAACAGTCCAGTGTTGCTTCTCTGTAGCCCAGGTCAGGCGCTTCTGCCGCTGTTTCTGGTTCAAAAGTGGCTTGACCTGGGGAATGCGGCACCTGTAGCCCATTTCCTGCACACGCCTGTACATGGTGGCTCTGGATGTTTCTACTCCAGACCCGGTCCACTGCTTCCGCAGGTCCCCCAAGGTCTGGAATCGGTCCTTCTCCACAATCTTCCTCAGGGTCCGGTCACCTCTTCTCGTTGTGCAGCGTTTTCTGCCACACTTTTTCCTTCCCACAGACTTCCCACTGAGGTGCCTTGATACAGCACTCTGGGAACAGCCTATTCGTTCAGAAATTTCTTTCTGTGTCTTACCCTCTTGCTTGAGGGTGTCAATGATGGCCTTCTGGACAGCAGTCAGGTCGGCAGTCTTACCCATGATTGGGAGTTTTTAAAAGCCTCAGGAATCTTTTGCAGGTGTTTAGAGTTAATTAGTTGATTCAGATGATTAGGTTAAGAGCTTGTTTAGAGAACCTTTTCATGATATGCTAATTTTTTGAGAGAGGAATTTTGGGTTTTCATGAGCTGTATGCCAAAATCATCAATATTAAAACAATAAAAGGCTTGAACTACTTCAGTTGTGTGTAATGAATCTAAAATATATGAAAGTCTAATGTTTATCAGTACATTACAGAAAATAATGAACTTTATCACAATATGCTAATTTTTTGAGAATGACCTGTATAATAAAGGCGATATATGAAGTCAGATGAAAGGATCTGGCTGTATATCTTGCTTGGCTTTTCCTTCTGATACATTAGGATGAGAATACAAGAAAAAACATTACAGCTGTATATTAAATATAATTTGAAAACTGGTCGCGGGTGATCACGGGTGCAAGGTCAGGCTCCTGCAGACAAGCCTATCAGCTCTGTATGAGCTGTCAATTTTAAATCTGCAGGGCTTGTGAATGAACTGCAAGCGATCTCACCAGCACCCTTATGCCGCGTACACACGCTCGAAATTTCCGACAACAAATGTTCGATGGGAGCTTGTTGTCGGAAATTCTGACTGTGTATAGGCTCCATCGGACATTTGCTGTCGGAATCTCTGAATTTTCCAACAACAAAATCCGTTCTCGTAAATTCCGATTGTGTGTAGACAATTCCGATGCACAAAATTCCACGCATGCTCTGAATCAAGTACGAGATGGAAGAGCTCGGTCTGGTAAAACTAGCGTTTGTAATGGAGATGGCACATTCGTCACGCTGTAACTGACTGAAAAGCATTTAGTCTCTCACCAAACTTCTATTAATACGACTGGTATTGAACTTCCCTTTAATAGTGCCGTTGTACATCTTGTACCTCACCGCAATCTTGGCGATCGGAATTTCCTAAAACATTTGTGAGACCGTATGCATGACAAGTTTGAGCCGACATTCGTTGGAAAACAATCCACAGTTTTGTTGTCGGAATGTCCGATCATGTGTACGCAGCATTACAGTTCATTGAAAACTACATCCGCATTGGCAGAGGGGACTTGTAGTTCTCTTATTCACAGATTCCTGTGAGTGAATGACACAGCTGCGTAGGTAGAGCCCTGTATAGCTGTGCTGTTTTCAAAATGTGACAGTGGGTGAAATAGGAAGGATCGGAGGGGTGAGGTGGACATGTGCTGGAGCATGTTACATGTTAAACCCTAAATATGGGTGTAATGTGTAACATGCTTCAAAATCTGCACTTATCCTTTTTACCTTTCTTTATATGCATGGTAGGTGGACTTTGCAAAACAGTGTCCACTATAAATATAATGCTTTTGGGATAAGTTCGTTTTTCTTCAGGGTCTTCAGCATTTAAAGATCCATGGTTTTACATGTATGTGACATAGTTTTAGACTAGGGTGACCACGTGTCCCGAATTGCCCGGGACAGTCCCGCATTTTGCAGGTCTGTCCCGGGCACATTCATTCCAGGACAATATAGTGTCCCGGAATGAAACTGACACAGCCACCCCCCGGGCCAATCTGATGCCCCCAAAAAAGGCCACCACATCACCGCTTTACTCACTGACAGTACTTGTCCTGCCCAGAAATGCCTGGAGGAGCAAAATCCTGCCCCCTTCTTGTGATTGGAGAAATCATAAATCCTGCCTCTTGTGTCCAATCGCTGTGATTCATTACAGCACAAGCTGATTTATGGGAAGGGAGGGTGTCCCTGAATGGTAGTTTGAAAATGTGGTCACCCTAACGTTAATAGAGGGGGACAG
>NC_053489.1:586533831-586648831 GCF_905171775.1 Rana temporaria
CATTGTAATATCCACAATCACCCCCACTGTAATATCCACAGACATCTCCCCACTGTAATATCCACAGACATCTCCCCCACTGTAATAGTCACAGACATCTCCCCCACTGTAATATCCACAGACATCTCCCCCACTGTAATATCCACAATCACCCCCCACTGTAATATCCACATTCACCCCCACTGTAATATCCACAATCTCCCCCACTGTAATATCCACAATCTCCCCCACTGTAATATCCACAGACATCTCCTCACTGTAATCCACAGACATCTCCCCACTGTAATCTACAGACATCTCCCCACTGTAATATCCACAGACATCTCCCCACTGTAATCCACAGACATCTCCCCCACTGTTATATGGTCCATATCTCCCCCACTGTATAGGAAGATTAGTGCTTGCTTAGTCTTACCAGAGACGCCGGCCAAACACGAGCACTTGAGGCCGGGCGTCAGAGCGCCGCTCTAGGCTCACCTAGGCCGCGCCGGGTGGACCAAGATGGCCGCCGCTCCGGGAGCTAGGCCGAAGCCACGGCCTTTCCTATGGCCAAGGTAGCAGCGGAGCTCCGCGTATCATGTGGTGTGCCGATCCCCATATGGTGACCCGTTTGGATCACGGATCATTTATCATGTATTTGCACCACTAGTACCGATCAAAAGAATTTTGATCGATCAAAAAAATGTACAATTAATCGAGGAATTAATCTTTAATTTCCACAGCCCTAATATATATCTATCTATATATATATATATATATATATATATATATATATCTATATATATATATATATATATACATATATATATATATATATATATATATATATACATATATATATACATATATATATATATATATATATATATATATATACATATATATATATACATATATATATATAAATATATATATATATATATACATATATATATACATATATACATATATATATATATATATATATATATATATATATATATATATATATATATATATATATATATATATATACGTGATTCTGTGTAGCACGGCCACCCTGAAGCAGTAAATCTGCTATGGGGCGGTCAGCAAGTTGTTAAAGTAAGTTGAAATATAGCAGACTTACTGGCCAGATCACCAGATGATAATAAGGGAAAAAAGCATAAAAAAATAAAACAAATTCAGCCAACAATCTATGAATAGGTAAGCTGCACTATATTCATGTTTTTGTGGATTTAATTCCATATTAATTAGTTATAAATTAAAACAAAGATTCATTAAGATGTGTCCCTTATTTTTGTCTAGAGTTCAGCTTTAAAGCCAGATGAGAATTTAGATGCAAGCCAACACACTTCCATTTTTACTCTCAACAAAATATACTAAAGAAAAGCAAAAATCCAACTTCATTTGCTTTGGGAAAGGTCAGTAAGGTGGCTTTATTTGAAACCATTGAGGACAGTAGAGGTTTGAGATGAATCCCTATTCTGGGGGGATCTGAACACAGAAGCACAAGGAAGTATTGTTTCCAGTGCACAAGCTATTAATGGATGCTGGTAGATGTTTTTTGTCTGGTTATGATAATCCATCAATTCATACCTGTATCCAATTGGAATCACTTGCCCTTTACAATGTCAGAATCTTCAGTAAAGTGTATAAGTAATTTACTTAATGGCAGGCTGAGGGATTAGAATAATAATTAGACAGTATAAAGTCTTCCTACTTATGACACATAGAGGTTCAAAAACATCTTCTACAGAAAAAACAAGAAGTATAGTGTGTGTATTAAATTAGGCTGAAATATCACGTTTCCCTAATTTAATTAATGAAACAAGTAATGTAATCTTTTTAATTAGTAAATAATCTTTAGAAATTGCTTTTCACTGGTTTTCTGACTATTACAGCCTACTGGTGCAAATAACGTTTGTTGTCCTAAATAAGTGACAGAGGGATAAACTAATCAGTCTGCTACTTCTCATTCCACTGTCCAGTCCAGTGACAGGCCAGGGAAGAGACATGGTCTACAATGGCTACTTAAAGTGGTTGTAAACCCTTTGGGAGAACTTACACCTACAGGTAACCTAGATTAAGGCTTACCTGTAGGTGCTTGCAATATCTTCGAGACCTGCACGGTCTCGGAGATATTTGCAATTTCAATTTTCACACTGTGCCGTTTAATGCCGGGGTCATGCCGTTAAAGGCGGCTCCCGCGTGCATGTGCGGGAGTGACGTCACGCGAATCCGGCCAGTCAGAGAGCTAGAGTTCGAAGGCCCCTCGGAAGAAGAGGGGTGAAGAATGGATGCTCACTGCCACGGAGAAGACGGTGGCATCGCGGACTTCTCCTGCGGGTAAGTGTCACATAATGGGCTACTATGCGATGCATAGTAGTCCATTATGCTTTACCTTTGCAGGGAGACATAGTGGAAGTAAAACCCATCAGTGTTTACTTCCTCTTTAACTGCAGCAGATAACAATTATGAGAAAAATAAGGTTTCTTACCCTGGCAGACAGTGCTATATGGTGTGGCAGAGCTGTGTAAATCTTGGGACAGAGATACATCTTATCCTTCATGCTTTGGCATGTAAAAGTGCTCCTGTTTATATTTATCATCTGTGAATTTTTTGGTTTAAGCAAGTTCAAGTTCAAGCAAGTTTTATTTATTTCAGGTACTTATATAGCGCCATCAATTTACGCAGCACTTTATATATACATTGTACATTCATATCAGTCCCTATCCTCAAGTAGCTAACAAACTAAGGTTTCTAACTCACATTCATATTGTAGCAACCTGATGTTTAGACAGGGCTGCTATTAAATTGAGCTGTCAGACGATAGTTGTTTTGCCCAATTCTTAGGAGATCAATTGATTTCCCCCTAATTCTGGAATTGCTGCACTTCTCTCTTCTTTCACTAGGTGGCTGGGTATCTGGTGATATTGATTAAGACAGGTGCATGGCAAGGACAGATTATGGATGAATGGGGTGTCTTAGCCAATGGGCAGGGATTTTCTTTGGTCCCTTGGTCTGCTGGGAGAGCCTTTTTATCTGAGTGGAGTCAGGTAATCAGGGTTTTGTGCCACCTGGACAGCTGTCTGGGTGGACGTGTGTTATGTCGCCCCAGGCTGCTAGGCCAAAAGCCTTAGGTCTATCCTGGCGACATCTGGCTGCTAGGCTGTCTGAGGGCCTATCCAGAAGCAGGACAGCCGCGGAGGGCTGGGACTGCGGGCTTGTTGTCTAACCAGTAAAGGTTCTATGGCCGGGGAACCTGTTGTGGTCGGAGATAGAGGGAAAGCTGTGTCTGCTGACATCTGTCTGCCATCCAATCCGGTCATATGGCGATATGTTCGCCATCTGTCTTGGCGGATTGGATGAGAGCTGAAGGAAACAGACATGCTGTCCGTTTTTGTCTGATCTCTCCATAGGAATCAGTGGGCTCTGACAGGCCCCTCCCACTCAGTGAGAAGAGATGGACTTGTCACCCGCCAGCTCAGCAGAGATCAACGGAGTGATCCCCCGCTGAGCTAGCAGACTCCGCTGAGCGGATCCGCCTGATGTGAAAGGGGCCTAACATGCACTGCTTGTTCCAAAGTGAGGGGGAAAAGGAGAAGCTGAGGAGGTCATGAGGCAGAAATTCAGAGTAAGAAACACTTTCATGAAAAAATTGATTTCAGGGCAATTAAAGAAGTTGTAAACCCTGGGAAAAAACAAACCTTAGAACGAAGCCCTCCAGCAGCACCCACACACTGCTAAGATGGCTGACAGCTTCCCCGCTATATCTTTCGCGGGCTCCGGTGCTGTGAGTGGCTAGAGCGCCGATCACGTAATTCCCACACGTGCATGCTAGAGCCTCTGTTTACGGCACAAGCTCTGAAGGTCCGGCGCGGTAAGCCGGTCCTTTAGAGCGTATGCGCCAATGACGTCACCGGCTGCATGCACTCTGAATATCTCCTAAACTGTGCAGGTTTAGGAGATATTTACCGTACCAGGTACAAGTAAAAATTAAGGCTGTACTTTTACTTTAAGTAGTGGATGTTGTATGGATTATGTTTGAAGAATAAGGATATTGTTTAGTGTCACTTTAAGTAAAACGTATTCCCTTTGTGACAGTGCAGGGCCCTGCCACTATGTAACCATAGGCAAAAATGACACAGGGTTCTCAGTAATGCAGAGTTAGGGGCTCTAGGGTGTCTGTACTCTGAGAAGAAAGTTGATTTTACAGCTTTCTCTGAGTGTAGCAGTGCAACAATCAGTTTTATTAAAAAGTAGTATACTCACATGGAGGTGGAGAGTATAGGCACATCAAGGGTTAAAAAGCCAAGCTGGGTACAGAGAACGACTGCAGCAGAGGAGCGCTGTGTCATCCCTCCCGGCAGCGCTAGTGATTTTCAGAGTCCCAAGCTGGATGGAGGAGGCGCAGAGGGAAGCTGTGTCAGTGGACGCGTTTGGAGCATGCACGCTCCTTCATCAGGCAGATTGTTCCACTGCTACACTTAGAGTGGTACTGCTCTTCTCTCTTTCCCCATATACAGAGTCTCTTCTACTCTCCAGCGGGCTGCCTAACCAAGTGTGCAACAAGGGGCCTCTCTCCGTAGGTACTAACTAGGACTTATGGACTATTTAACCTCATAAGGACTTGTCTCTGTCCCCCATCTCCTGGTTCATTATCACCTTTAAACTGTGATACTCACGCAATATCCCCAGCTATAGGTGCTCCATCTCTACTTACAGAGTTCCTAGCGCTTCAAGTCACCCTTTTTCATGTGTGCAGGTGTGCACACCCTTTATATTAAACGACCTGGCAATAGCTCAGGGCTCCATTAAAGGAACTGGTGTGCTCCATCACAATTCCAGGAGGTCTCAGTCTAGGAGACAGAAGGGCTTTGAACAGATGTAATACAGAAGATTCCCTAAGGAGAGGCCAAGGTACTGGCCCATGTAGCAGGGAGCTCTGACTAAAAGAATGTATGAGTCAACAAACAGAGCCTAAAGGGATGGTGAGTTGAGGGAGATACAGTGGTTGTACAACATATATGGACACCCGAGTGATGTGCCAAATGGGATGAAGGACCAGGCAAAAGTGAAAAGGAAAAAACTCCAGGAGAAGCCAGGAGGCTCGATATTGTTTTTCTATTCAAGTTTTGTTGGTAACTCTTTTGTGTTGGACTTTATTTTAATTTTAATAAAATTAAGCTACCAAGCCTTAATCCCGACTGTTGTGAACTCACTAGGAAATCCAACTGCCACTAAAGCAGGCCATAAACGGTCGAATTTTCTTTTCAAAATAACAAAGTTTGTTTTTTCCGATGATGCCACCATTGATTTTTGAAATTTGGCCGACCAAACCTTCATGTTGCCGGGAATATTTGTTTCTCTCCAGGAATATTCGTTTCTCTCCGGGAATATTCGTTTCTCTCCGGGAATATTCTTTTCTTTCACATGCGCATTTTTTTTCTATTACATTTCTTGCACGATTCTCCCATCATTGATCAGAAAATCTTTGTTTTTCAAAAAATTTCCAACATGTCGGATTTCTCAAATTTGTTTGCTGTCCGAAAATCGGCTGTTGATGCAGCCCACTAACGGTGCAAAATTCGTACACAAATACTTTGATACGATTTTCTAAAGAAAATTCTTTCGAAATTTGAACCGTGTATGGCCGCCTTAAGTTAGTTTCCTTATAGCATACCTTGAATTTAACCATGCTTCATAGTTACAAATCTTTAAGTCGGTTGGTATAACAAACAGATCATTGATACAAGGTTGCAGAAATTGAGTGCTGACGCTCAACACACCTACCTGTTTCGAAAGTCTTTAGACCATCTGGAGTTTTGGTAATGAGACAAAAAATCTATATAGTGCACATAAGTCTGATTAACATATTAGGAAACCTTGAGGTAATGTTTATCTGGACCAGATGTGCTGATACATAATCACTGTAAGCATAACCTTCATAGCAGAACTCACACAGCTCACACATTACTGTCTCCTGTCTGTCACTTGTCTATGGGATTAAAAGGAGATGTCTAAAATTCTTATTCCGTAGGCAGATGGTTCATGTTTCAGTTTATGCCATCAACAACTGCAATTTTTCTGATAACATGGCTTTCTTATAAAATATACCTAAAGAGAATCTTCTGTGAAAATTTAACAGCTTTAAATAAGGACCATCCCTTGCCCTGCTAGTATTTAGATAAGACATTGTGCTCTGTTCCTGCTGCCTAAAAAAAGTTAGTCAGTGGTTATTAGGGACGAGCTTCGTGTTCGAGTCGAACGCATGTTCGTTTCGAACATCGTATGTTCGATCGTTCGTCGAAATACGAACAAAACGGGTCGTTCGGGCCAAATTCGAGTGACGCGCCATGGTATATAATTCACTGCGGCATTGCGCGCTGATGATTGGCCAAGCAAGCACTATGACCCGCATGCTTGGCCAATCACAGCGCTGTCAGTACAGAGAGCCGTAATTGGCCAAAGCCAGGGTGGCTTTGGCCAATTATGGCTCAGGGCTTTAGTACACGCCTGCAGGGCGGCCTCCTGTAGTGTGTTGCAGCGCTGGTTATAGATCAGTCAGAGAGAGAGAGAGTGTCTTTTTTTTCTAGCTAGATAGAGCAGGCAGGCTAGTCAGTGTGTATAGGATATATATATATCCCAGGTGTTGTACATATATTTATACACTGTATAGTTTAGCTAGATCAGTTCTTCCTAATTTGTCAGGCAGTTGATTGTGCTAGCTGCAGTGTTCTCACGTGTTGTATTGCCCGTGTGCTCTTTAGTTTGCACCTAAAGTTACTAGGTGTGTACTTCACTTGTGCTATGTAGTTTGCACCTAAAGTTACTAGGTGTGTACTGCACGTGTGCTCTGTAGTTTTCACCTAAACCTACTTGATGTTTACTGCACTTGTGCTCTATAGTTTGCACCTAAACCTACTTGGTGTGTACTGCACTTGTGCTCTATAGTTTGCACCTAAACTACTTGGTGTGTACTGCACTTGTGCTCTATAGTTTGCACCTAAACTACTTGGTGTGTACTGCATTTGTGCTCTGTAGTTTGCACCTAAAGATTCAAGAGCAGTGATTTTAATGATGCTTAAATTAAAAAAAAAAAAAAATTAAAAATTCCTTTAAATATTGTACCTCCTGGGTGTCTATAGTATGCCTGGGAAAATGTCTTTGAGAACCCAGGTCTTGCCCGAGAGAACATGTATCAATGGAAAAAAAGTTTTAAAAACTGTCGTTTTTTCAGGAGTCCTGAAGTTGACACCAATGATACCAATGATACCAATGATGAAAAAAATGACCGTTTTTAAAAAAAAATTTCCATTGATACATGTTCCCTCGGGCAAGACCCGGGTTCTCAAAGACGTTTTCACAGGCATACTATAGACACCCAGCAGGTACAATATTTAAAGGAATTTTTCTTTTTTTTTATTTAAGCATCGTTAAAATCACTGCTCCTGAAAAAACGACAGTTTTTAAAACTTTTTTTCCATTGAGACATGTTCCCTGGGGCAAGACCCGGGTTCTCAAAGACGTTTTACGACAATAACTTGCATATTAGGCTTTAAACTGAGCACTTTTGAATTCGAACGTTCGAGTCCCATAGACGTCAATGGGGTTCTAAATGTTTGCGCGAACGTTTGGTCCGTTCGAAGGTTCTGATGCGAACCGAACTGGGGGGTGTTCGGCTCATCCCTAGTGGTTATTAAGGAATTGCGTTATTAGAGGTGTACCGTTTATGTAGTCTACAAGTTAGAAAGATCCAAAGGTAAAGGTTGGAACTACTGTGGGTATAGAAAATAATCACCCCCTTTTAACCACTTCAGCCCCGGACCATTTTGTTGCTAAATGACCGGGCCACTTTTTGCGATTCGGCACTGCGACGCTTTAACTGACAATTGCGCGGTCGTGCGACGTGGCTCCCAAACAAAATTGACGTCTTTTTTTTCTTTTGGTGGTATTTGATCACCTCTGCGTTTTTAATTTTTTGCGCTATAAACAAAAATATAGCGACAATTTTGAAAAAAATGCAATATTTTTTACTTTTTGCTATAATAAATATCCCCCAAAAATATAAAAAATAATTTTTTTTTCCTCAGTTTAGGCCGATACGTATTCTTCTACATATTTTTGGTAAAAATCGCAATAAGCATTTATTGATCGGTTTGCGCAAAAGTTATAGCGTCTACAAAATAGAGGATAGTTTTATGGCATTTTTATTAATATTTTTTTTTTTTACTAGTAATGGTGGCGATCAGCGATTTTTATCATGACTGCGACATTGTGGTGGACACTTCGGACACTTTTGGCACCATTGTCATTTTTACAGTGCTCAGTGCTATAAAAAAGTACTAGGTGGCGCTGTAGGGGTTAAATTTGCCCTAGTGAGTGATTCTTACTGTAGGGGGGGTGGGCTACATGTGACAAGACAGTGATCACTGCTTCCGATTACAGGAAGCGGTGATCACTGTCAGTGATCACTGTCAGTGTCACTAGGCAGAGCAGGGAGATGCTTGTTTACATCAGCATCTTCCCGTTCTTCCTTACCGCGAGACGATTCGCGGGTAAAAACTTTCCACAGACCCCTGTGTATAACACGCAGGCACAGTTCACTCTCTATTTTCAGGGTAAAAAAGTGAGTGTTATACGCCAATAAATACAGTAGTTTATAAACTGCCAGATGAAGGTGGGGAAATGTGTTGAAATTTAAACTGCTTTCTCTGAGGCTTAGTAAGAGAGATGTTCGCTTACTCGCTTTATCGGTGACAGGAAGTAAGGGGAAATATACAACAGAGACAACAACAGCAATAAAAAGCTGACAAGGGTTCTAGTCTGCCCCATACTATAAGCTGGACATACACTTCAGCTTAGTTATGAAGGTCTGTGGTATGAATGTTTACACTGCAACTAAAAGCACTGAGTGGGCAAGCCTGGTACTGTGAAAGTTTACAGGCTACATAATATTTGATTTACCTTTCCTAGTGATATCAATTAGCATTATGCACCATCCCAAAATATGTATAGAAGAAAAAGGGGAAAATAATATAACCCCAAATTACCCAAAAGGGGGAGGGGAAGAAAAACAAACCCCTTTCCTCCTCCCAACAAATAAAGGGACTTTAAATGTGCCAAAACAATGGGAAGACAAGACATAAAAAAAACTCAACTCAATAAAAAATAGATTTTATTATTAAATTCTTTAAAACCATGGTGGTATCTTTAACCACTTCAGCCCTCGAAGATTTGGCTGCTCAATGACCAGGCCATTTTTTGCAATACGGCACTGCGTCGCTTTAACTGAAAATTGCGCAGTCGTGCGATGTTGTACCCCAAAAAAAAATCACAGCTTTCATTTGGTGGTATTTGATCACCTCTGCGGTTTTTATTTTTTGCTCTATAAACAAAAAAAAGATCTTTAACTTTTTGCTATAGTAAATATAAAAATGTTTAAAAAACTAAATATTTTTCCTCAGTTTAGGCTGATATGTATTCTTCTGGTGGCTCTCCTGGGCGAATCCGTATATATACGGGATTTCACCCAGAAGAGCCATTCTGCCGCAGTATATCTGCGTGAGCCAGTCGGGAACCGGTTAAAAGCAAATTGACAGGATATATGGGTTACATCAAATGGGTAGCATTGATAAAATACAAAATACTGTGCAGGTATGTGTATCAAACTTGATGATGACCAGCTGAAATATATAAAGAACACTCAAACCTAGAATAACATATGGAATATAGGCACCATACAATATATGCAAAAACTATGCACAAAATACTATCCATTTATCCTATACCAGGTACAAAAAATGCATATAGATATGATTCCAGAGGGGGAAAAATGGAAGAGGGGGTGGAAGGGGGACGGGGAAAAAGAATGGGACCCCATGGGGGGGACATAAATAGGGTTGCCAACTAATCCCTTTAAAACAGAACACATATGAATTACACAGGTTCTGAGGCTAATTTAATGCAAATAAGGCACCAAGTGACTTTAATTACCTCCTTAATCAGCCACAGAACCTGTGTAATTAATATGTGTTCTGTTTTAAAGGGATGAGTTGGCAACCCTAGACATAAACCAAGAGGAAGGGAGCCAATACTGTGCAATAGGGGGAGAAAAAAAGGAGAAGGAAAAGAAACACCCAAACTTACCTAATTTTAAAAGGTAAAAAGGATATAAAGCTAAGTTGTCATCCCAGATGGTAAAAAGCCACAGGTGTGAACAAAATCAAGCCCAAACTCAAAAGGCCAAAAAAAAAAACTCTTTAGGACAAAGAGCCTGAGGAGCGTCACAGATTGAATCTAGGACATAAAATGCAGAAACAAAAATAGTTTGGGCTTTCTTTTGTGCACACCCCTGTGGCTTTTTACCATCTGGGATGACAACTTAGCTTTATAGCCTTTTCGCCTTTTAAGATTAGGTATGTTTGGGTGCTTTTTTTCCCTTCTCCTTCTTTGGCCCAATGTCGTTCAGTATTAGCTCCCTTCCTCTTGGTTTATATCCCCCCAAGGGGTCCCATTCTGTATCCCCTTCCACCCTCCTCATTCCTTTTATTTTCCATTTTTGCTTTCCCTCTACATTATGTCTATACCCATTTTTTGTACCTGGTATAGGATAATTGGATAGTATCTTGTGTGTATTTTTTTGAATATATTGTATTGTGCATGTATTCCATGTTATTCTGGGTTTGATTTCGTGTTTAACTAATGCTACCTGTTTGATGTAACCAGTATATTCTGTAAATTTGCTTTTAAATATACCATTATGGTTTTAAAGAATTTAATAATAAACACCTTATAAGAAACTTATATACTCTCATAGAGGGTGTCCCTCCAAATATGAAAAAAATTGGGACAGATGGCTTAAGGCCTTCGAAACTTGTACTTAATTGGTTACAATATGCTTTGATTTTCTTACGATCTTTGTTGACCCAGAAGAAGGTGTGTCATGGGTGTAGATGGGACCCTAAGCAGCACGGTATGTCATTAACTGAATACCACCTAATGTTGTTGTTTTTTTTGGTACCTATTATTTTGTCTCGTGCTTATACGTGCATAATTGAGGAATGTTGCTGTATGATACTGTCAAGGGATACTGTAAAATGCACTTGACTTTTATCACGTTGGCTTAAAGGATGTAGTATCCCTTTTCTTTGTTCAATAAAAAAAAATAAAAAAATCTATTTTTTATTGAGTTCAGTTGTTTTCTCTCTAGTCTTCCCATTGTTTTGCCACATTTAAAGTCCCTTTATTTGTTAGCAGGAGGAAGGGGATTTGTTTGTCTTCCCTTCCCCCCTTTTTGGGTGATTTGCGGTTATATTCTTTTCCCCTTTGTCCCTTCTCCCCCCATTTTCTTCTTTCCTAGTGATAGTTTAACCACTTTGGCCCCGGACCATTTGGCTGGCTCAAAGACCAGAGCACTTTTTGCGATTTGACACTGCGTTGCTTTAACTGACAATTGCGCGGTCGTGTGGCTTGGCTCCCAAACAAAATTGATATCCTTTTTTTCCCACAAATAGAGCTTTCTTTGGTGGTATTTGATCACCTCTGTGGTTTTTATTTTTTGCGCTATAAACAAAAATAGAGCGACAATTTTGAAAAAAAAAAGGAATTATTTTTTCCTTTTTGCTATAATAACTATACCCAAAAAATCTCTAAAAAAAAAAAAATTCCACAGTTTTGCCCGATATGTATTCTTATACATATTTTTGGTAAAAAAAAACAATCGCAATAAGCGTTTATTGATTGGTTTGCACAAAAGTTATAGCATCTACAAAATAGGGGATAGTTTTTTGGCATTTTTATTAATATTGGTGGCGATCATCGATTTTTATTGTAACTGCAACATTATGGCGGACATATCGGACACTTTTGATGCTATTTTGGGACCATTCACATTTATACAGCGATCAGTGCAATAAAAATGCACTGATTACTGTATAAATGTGACTGGCAGTGAAGGGGTTAACCACTAGGGGGCAAGGAAGGGGTTAAGTGTGTCCTAGGGGGTGATTCTAACTGTTAGGGGGCGTGGCTACGAGTGACACGTCACTGATCGCTGCTCCCGATGAGATGGAGCAGACGATCAGTGACAATGTCACTAGGCAGAACGGGGAGGTGCTTGTTTACACTTGCCTCTTCCCATTCTGCAGCTCTGTCACCCGATCATGGAACACCGGCGGTCATCTAGTCCGTGGGTCCCAGGGGCATGGCCACGGAACTCGCGGCACGCGCGCACCCACACGGCGTGAATTTCAAAGTGACGTAAATATAAGTTACTTTGCCCAGTCGTGTCATTCTGCCGACGTATATGTACAGGAGCCGGTCTTTAAACAGTTAAGATAGTTCAGGATAGTTTATGTCATTATTCTTACATATTCCTCGGCTGTTGTTTAACCTGAGACACGATGTCTCTTCTAGTATTGAGTGCTACTTGATCATTTATCAATTTTCCCAAATCACAGGGATTGCCAAATCTGACTAAAAGCTGTACTGTTGCTTCTAACAAGCCTGGTATTGCTTCTTCTTGATCTTTGAAAAGTACAGTATGCAGGTCACTGTAGAGTTTAGGCAGATTAAGTGGTATAGCTTATATTTCTTCTATTTTACCACCATGAAGGCAAATGTGTGTTCGCTCTTCGATTAGGTAATCTGAAATGGTTAAATTGTGGAAGACACCAAAGAACTGCATTTATACATTACAACCAGACAGTTAATACAATCTGGATGAGTATGTGTGCAGTAAAGAGTTGTACCACACATGACAATGGATGCACAAATAGGATCAGTAGTCAGCGGATCTCACCATCTTCTCCGCCTGCTACGAAGACTCATTCCCTTCATCCCGAAAGAGGATACAGCAGTAGTGGTTGGAAAAATTATCAACTCCAGGCTCAACTATGCAAACTCCCTCTACCTCGGACTCCCAAAATACCAGATTGCTCGTCTACAAGTCGTCCAGAACATGGCAGCAAGACTGGTAACAGGAAAAAAAAACTGGGAATCAATCACTCCGTCCCTGAGGACCCACCATTGGCTGGCTGTAACAGGAAAAAAACCCTGGGAATCAAGCACTCCGTCCCTGAGGACCCTCCATTGGCTGGCCGTAACAGGAAAAAAACCTGGGAATCAAGCACTCCGTCCCTGAGGACCCTCCATTGGCTGGTCGTAAAGGACCGAGTCACATTTAAGGCCCTCTACCTGACGCACAAATGTGTACAAGGACTCGCCCCCCAATATTTATGTGAGAAAATAAAATACCACAACTCCAATTGCGTTCTTCGATCAACTAACCAAAATCTACTCCAAATCCCCAAGTCCCGCTACAAGTCCAAAGGAGAACGAAGATTCGCAGTCCAAGGACCTCGACTGTGGAACGCGCTACCAACTAACATCCATACGGAAGTAAATCATCAGGCCTTCAGAAAAAATCTCAAGACCCAACTCTTCTGAAGGCTAAAGAAGAAAATGGATACCAAGCGCCTTGAGGTGATTCAGTTCGCATTTGTAGCGCTATACAAGTTATTCACTCACTCACTCTACCATGATAATCATAGATAGTAACAGGAAAGTAAAAATGTAGGAGAAACTGTTTTCATGGTTACCTGAATATATTTTGAGGTGCAAGCTCTCCAGGAGGTAGTATGGAAAATTACTAGACAAGATGGCACAATTAACACACATACTGTAATTCAGCAACATTTTGCAATTTATTTTAATTTAAATAGCAACTATAGTATTTATTTTGATGGCCTTCACTAGATATAAATAGATAGGTATGCTTTTCTATATAGCCCTTGTTAAAGCCCAACTTGGTATTAATGTAATCCTCCCTCTCCCAATCCGCTTCTACCACCACCACCCCTGTCAGACAGCTGGGTTAATGAAAAAAACTCACAAAATCTCCATTTTCACCTGCATGAAGTTGTGGTCACGTAATCATCCAGTGCCGATTTCTTCTCCCAGCTGTTAATTTCTGGTGGGCATTTCTTCTGGGTGTCCAGACCTTTGCACAATGTGGACAACTTTAATTCACTGGCCAGTGGTGGTGTCCTCTTAGGATCCAGAAGAGATCTGTTATTGGACAAAAGAGTGGCCTGGCGGTCTCCATTGGTGGAAACAGCACCAGCAAAAGTCCTGGATGGGGGAGACTCCAGGTAACAAAAAAATTTCAGCTGGCAAGATAGGTTAGAAGAGGGTGGAAGGTAGTGATAGGAAAAAAAATTATTTGACTGGATTTGGGCTTCAAACTTAAAGGTGAAAGCACATAGATTGTAGAGAATGCAATGTGTGTTACCATTATATCAATGGATTTATATTTTACAATTTACACTTTCATATTTTTAGGCTATTTTCATACATTTTATATAATTTAATCTTGTTATCATTCAGCCTACCTTAGAACCCCTTAAACTATTTAGCAGCATTTTTTCTGTCATAGGAAAGCACTGGTAATTGGTTAAAGTGATTGTAAAGAATCGTTTTTTTTGTTTGTTTTTTAAATAACAAACATGTCATACTTGCCTCCACTGTGCAGATCGTTTTGCACAGAGTGGCCCAGAATATCCTCCTCAGGGGTCCCTCAGCGGCTCTTGCGACAAAGTTGTGCATAACCCCCTAGGAGAAGTGCTCTACCGAGGGGGTTACCTTGTGGGCGTGCTCCCAAGTCCAGCATTTGCGTCCACAGACACGAATGCCGGACTCTGCCCCCCCCCGGCGCCCGTATCATTGGAGTTGATTGACAGCAGCGGGAGCCAATGGCTGTGCTGCTATCAATCTATCCAATCAAGAGCTGGAACCACTTGCAGAGAGGGACGGCGTGTCCCCGCAGAGGAAATGAAGGGGCTCAGGTAATTAAAATAGGGGGGCTGGGGGGCCGGTGACTGCCAGGTGTTTTTTCACCTTAAGGTGAAAAAACACAAGCCTTTACAACCCGTTTAAGTCAGCCAAGATTATTGGTAGATTCTGGATAGTTAAATCGTTTCTGAAAAGTGCTTATATATTTTAGGTCTGGTTCACATTGGGTACGATTTGGTACAATTTGAGATGCGATTTGACATGTCAAATCACATCTCAAATCGGCGGCATTTGCCGGCAATTGTCGGCAATGGCCCCGTCCTAATCGGTGCGACGCCGCATCTGCGGTGCTGCACCGATTTCAAAAAGTAGTTCCTGTACTACTTTTTGCGATTTCAGGCCACGATTTACATTGACATCTGTGCAGAAACCTGCACAGATGTCTCTGAAATCGTGGCCAAAATCGGGACTGCCAGCGGGAGTGAAATTGTGCGAGTTAGCCCAATGTGAACCTGGGCTAAGGGTCTTTATTGGAGAGTTATCTGAGCTTGAGTTCCTGGGTTTACATACCTGTTAAGGCCATCATGAGTGGTTTCCATGTTTCCTGTTTTCTTATGCCTCGTACACACGATCGGAATTTCCGATGAAAAAAGTCAGATGGAATTTTTTCATCGGATATTCCGACCGTGTGTATGCCCCATCGGACTTTTTAAGTCGTAAATTCTGACGGACTTGAAAAAATGATATCGGAAATTCCATTCGTCTGTATGGAACTTCCGACAGAGAAAATAACACGCATGCTCAGAATCAAGTCGACGCATGCTCGGAAGCATTGTACTTAATTTTTCTCGGCTCGTCGTACGTGTTGTATGTCACTGCGTTTTTGATGGTCGGAATTTTTTGTGACCGTGTGTATGCAAGACAGCTTGAGCGGAATTCCATCGAAAAAACCCGTCGGAGTTTATTCCAACGGAAAAAAACGATCGTGTGTACAGGGCATTACTTTTTTATTATGGTGTGCTGAAATAAACAGAGATGGGCACGAAGGGTGGACAGGAATTATGGCAGGTAGATCTCACTGTTGGACTAACCATGTATATAAATTAAAAGTGGTTAACTCAATCTGCCAAGTTGCACCTATTGCCTAAAGTGATTGTAATCTAAGTAAAGTGACTATTCTCAGGTAATACACAGGGATTAAACAAATCATCCTACATAGGTTGCATCTGTCTATCTGCAGTCTTCTCTACATTCATTCGATGGATTGACTTTGGCAAAGGGGGTAAACAGCCTCCAGCAGGGCAGCCATCAGGAAATATGGGGCCCCTTACACAGCTTCAGGCATGGGCCCCCTGGAGCAGAGAACCGGGGGGGGGGGGGGTGCCGCCTGAAATTGAGAAGCGGGGGGGGGCTGGTGCGAATTGAGAAGCGTGGGGGGCCCTTTACAAAAAAAAGAAGAAATAAAGAAAAATATATATAAAAAAGTGGGGTAGACATTTTTATAAAAATAAATTCGAAAAAAGGGGGGTTGCCACCCGGGACCTCTGGGCCCTTTAATAAAAAAAGAAATATATATAAAAAAATAAAATAAACATTTATAAAAAAAAAGGGGGGTTGCCATCCAGGACCCTGGGGACCTCTGGGCCCTTTAATAATAAAAAAAATAAAATAAACATTTATAAAAAATAAAAAAAAGGTGTTTTTCCACATGGGGCCCTGGGGACCTCTGAGCCCTTTAATAAATATATATATATATATATATATATATATATATATATATATATATATATATATATATATATATATATATATGTATATATATAAAGAAAAAAAAAAGAAATAAAATAATATAATTTATTTTTTATTATTAAAAAAAGGGGGGTTGCCATCCGGGGCCCTGGGGACCTCTGGGCCCTATAATAATAATAATAATAATAATAATAATAATAATAATAATAAATAAATAAAAAATATATATATATATATATATATATATATATATATATATATATATATATATATATATATATATATATATATATATATATATATATAAATAAAATAAAAAGATATATAAAAAAATACTTATTTTTTTATAAAAAAAAGGGGGGTTGTCATCCTGGGCCCTGGGGATCTCCGGGCCCCCCGTACCCCTAAAAAAATGGCCCTTTAATAAAAAATAAAATAAAAATATATATTAGAATTTTTTTTTATATTAAAAAAAGGGGGGTTGCCATCCGGGGCCCTGGGGGCCTTCGGGCCCCTGGGGACCTCTGGACCTCTAAAAAAAATAAAAAAATTGGCCCTTTAATAAAAAATAAAATAAAAATATATTTAAAAAAAAATATATATATTTTTTATAAAAAAATAATAAAAAAAGGGGGAGTTTCCATATGGGGCCCTGTGGGCCTCCGGGCCCCTGGGGACCTCCGGACCCCTAAAAAAAAAATCTAAAAAATAAAAAAAATACAAAAAATTTTTTTTTTTTAAAGGGGGTTGCCATCCGGGCCCCTGGGGACCTTCGGGCCCCTTACAGGTGTACTGCCTGTACCCCCCTGATGGCGGCCCTGGCCTCCAGTACAGTTTAGGCCCATTGTCAAGGAGATGTACATAAATCACAGACATTTTTATTATGTTTTTCTTATAGGTAGTTTAACAATCCTTCAACCTGCTTTGTCTATGCATGACTACCCTTAACCGGTTCCTGACCTGCTCCTGTAGATTTACGTTGGCAGAATGGCATGGCTGGCCAAAGTAACGTATATTTACGTCACTTTGAAATTCCCGCCGGGCGCACGCGCCCCTGCCGCGAGCGCCATGACTGTGCCCGTGGGACCCACGGACTCGATGTCCGCCAGTGTCTTGTGATCGGGTCACAGAGCTGCAGAATGGGGAAGAGGCCAGTGTAAACATGCATCTCCCCGTTCTGCCTAGTGACACTGTCACAGATCGTCTGTTTCCTGTCATCGGGAACAGCAATCAGTGACGTGTCACATGTAGATACACCCCCTAACAGTAAGAATCACTCCCTAGGTCACACTTAACCCCGTCAGCGCCATCTAGTGGTTAACCCCATTCACTGCCAGTGTCATTTTCACAGTAATCTGTGCATATTTATAGCACTGATCGCTGTAAAAATGACAATGGTCCCAAAAATGTGTCAAAAGTGTCCGCCATAATGTTACAGTCATGTTAAAAATCGATGATCGCCGCCATTACTAGTAAAAAAAAAAAATAATAATAAAAATGCCATAAAACTATCCCCTATTTTGTAGACGCTATAACTTTTGCGCAAACCATTCAAACGCTTATTGCCTAAACTGAGCAAAAAAATAGTTTTTTTATATATATTTTTGGTGATATTTATTATACAAAAGGTAAAAAATATTGCTTTTTTTCAAAAAATTTATTTTTGTTTATAGCGCAAAGAATAAAAACCGCAGAGGTGATCAAATACCACCAAAAGTAAGCTCTATTTGTGAGAAAAAAGGGACATCAATTTTGTTTGGGAGCCACGTCAGTTAATCGCAAAAAAATGCTCTGGTCTTTGGCTAGCGAAATTGTCCGGGGCTGAAGTTGTTAAAGTGTATCCAAACCCAAAAATAAAAATGTTGCATCTTATCTGTCCTTATCTGTCCTTAGCTCTATTCGTCTTCTTTTTTGCAACGTTTTTTTTTTCTTTCTTATATTTACTTGGAATCCATTTAAATATTACACATTCTGGGCCAGATTCACAGCTGAGATACGACAGAGTATCTCAGATACTCCGTCGTATCTCTCAGAGTATCTATGCGACTGATTCATAGAATCAGTTACGCATAGATATCCCTAAGATCCGACAGGTGTAATTGTTTTACACTGTCGGATCTTAGGATGCAGTACCTACGATACGTTACGCCGCTGCTCACCTACGTGAATCTGGCCCTCTGTCCCTATGAGGTTACACTCACTTCTCCAATCTTTTAATGGAGGGAGGGAGCCATGTTTGTCACACACTGGACCTCAAACGTATCTGTCTTTGTTCACCTTCATTACATGATTGTTAAAAGTATTAGTAGTTCATCAAAAATAAGATTGTTTTTGTTGTCTTTTCAGCTTACAGGAAGTGACGAGGACACTGCATTTCTGGCAAGATCAACAGGTGTTTTCTGTACAGGCTGAAAAATGGTAGCCCAAAAAATTGAAACGAATGCAGCCACCACATCTAAGGACTGGTAAGCTGCAATACATTACTTTTTGTTTATAATTTGTATATGCTTTAATGCCATTGCTGCTCATTAACATAATATACTGTGACAGGGTTCATTCAAGAGTCCACATGTGCATGTATATGTATCATACTTTTTTATGTTACTGTACATTTATTGTCATATCTGATCTAATTTTTAAATTGGACCATTTTTTGTAATCTCTATGAATAAAATTATTTTATAATATTGAAGTTGTTTTCAGTCACTTCCAAAGTCCCACAAAACTATGGGAGTTCTAATGCCTTTTTTCATATAACTCAGGGATGTGGTGACCTTAAACTTTTGACTCTGCAGATCTTGGGGTTCTTGTTTCTAATATACTGTAACTGCCCCTGAAAAATGTTTTACTGCCATTCCAGCACTAAGACTAGCACTCATTCATATACAGTAGATTGTGTTTCTGTGGTTCCAGCATGGATGGATTTAATTGTGTTTTGTTAGATGCACGGTGAGTTTTGAATAGTACCAGACCCGCAAATCTATTATGCTCTGCTCTAAGAATGGAAAATGGTTACCTGGTAATTTGATTTATCCATTCATACATGTCACATAAAAAAAAAACAGTACTAGAAAAACATACTTTTGCATCTGAAGCCTTTTAGAAAATTGTGCACGAATACAAGAGATGCATTTCATGTATATATGTCATGCCATATAATAACATGTCAGAATGTTAAAATGAAACAATGAATGTTGGCTGATCCATCTTTTTCCAGTGTTTTTTTTTTTCATTTGCACCTCGATGAGTTTCGCTCTTAGTACATTCCATAATTTGGTTAGCTTGCTTTTGTAATGGCTTGTATTTTGGGAAATGAAGACAAACGGCTTAGACCTTGAAAACACATCGGCTACTTAGATAGATGGCATCTGTGAAGGCCTAGCACTGCCTCTACATTCTATAGGGAAAAACAGAGCCAGGTGCATTTCTCTCCAAATTGAATTAGATGCAAGATGCCACATCCAATTGTAGTAAATTGATGTGAGAGTTTGTGATGTCTATAGCAGATCTTACAACAAAGGTCAGCATGTAGAGACGTAGACAACAGGCTGGCATATGAAACTTGTGAGTTAAAAAAAAAAACAGCTATGCCACGAGCAGAGAAATATAAAATGTAATCAAGCTTGTAAATCTGCAAGAGAATTTGCTTTAATCATGTGTTTAATTGTATTTCCAATACAAGCATTCACATGTTTAATAATGTAATAAGGTAAACTCAGGATTAGGTTTACAAGCACAACACTTCGGTGTCTAACAAAACTCATTTTCAATGGATTACAAACATTTACTTATCTTAAAAAAAGTGCGAAATGTTGATGATTCTGTCTAGAGGTTCATTAGCCAAACACGACTGCGAAAATCATTCTAATGTGAAACAGTTATCGATCGTACTATTTTCTTTAAAATATTCACTGTGGCATTAATACATTTATATTTAATCTTCGGTTATTTAATTACCACGTTTTTTTTTAATTGCCATGGAACCAAATCTAATCCAATAAAAATCATTTTTTTTTCATTAGATAAGCAGGAAAAATAAATTCCACATATGTTTTTGGTAAATTTTCATTGTTGAATATCTGAAAGCTTCTTTAATTTTGTTATGTAATGTTTGGATAGTCATATAGTACCATTACTTTATATTACACCATTATCAGTCACTGAGTACCTCCCATAGTGGTACTACATGTATTATCCATCAACACTACAAAAACATTACTTTTAAGCCTCGTACACACGATAGGTTAACCAGAGGACAACGGTCTGAAGGACCGTTGTCATACGTTAACCGATGAAGCTGACTGATGGTCCGTCACGCCTATACACCATAGGTTAAATAACCGATCGTGTCAGAACGCGGTGACGTAAAACACAACGACGTGCTGAAAAAATCGAAGTTCAATGCTTTCAAGCATGCGTCGACTTGATTCTGAGCATGTGTGGATTTTTTTAACCGATGATCGTGCTTACTAACGATCGGTTTTGACCTATCGGTTAGGAATCCATAGGTTAATTTTAAAGCAAGTTGGCTTTTTTTTAACCTATAGTTAAATAACCTATGGGGCCCACACACGATCGATTTTGACCGATGAAAACGGTCCTTCAGACCGTTGTCCTGTGGTTAACCTATCGTGTGTACGAGGCCTAACTCTACTGATTTCATGCAAAATTTGTACTAGGAACATATCCACAGACTCCCACTTTTCCTGTTTTTTTCCTTCATGTTGCTCTCCCTTCCTTCTTTTCTAGGCTGGACAGCACACTAATTCCACGTACACACGAAATTCCGACAACAAAACCGTGTATTTTTTTCCAACGGAATGTTGGCTCAAACTTGTGTTGCATACACACGGTCACACAAATGTTGTCGGAAATTCAGAACGTCAAAAACATAGTCACACTACGACGAGCCGAGAAAAATAAAGTTCAATGATTTCGAGCATGTGTCAAATTGATTCCGAGCATGCGTAGGATTTTTGTGTGTCGGAATTGCATACATAAGAACTTTTGTTGTCGTAAAATTTAAGAACCAGCTCTCAAATTTTTAGTAAATGTCCGATGGAGCCTACACACGGTCGTGTGTACGCGGTATTAAACTCTAACAGGAAGACGGTCATGTTTATTCAAAAATGGGTAAAGAACAAAACTGCAACTCCCATAGTGACCAATCAAAATCCATCTTGTAGTGGTCTGACTTATTATTATACAGGAATTATATAGCACCAACAGTTTGGGCAGCACTTTACAATGTAGGGAGATACTACACCAACAGTACAATTCAAAACCAAGAGGGTTAGAGGAGCCCTGCTCCTGCGAGCTTACAAACTAAGAGGGAGGGGCTGGTGAAACAAAAGGTAGGGACTGTGAGGGATGAACTGATGAGGGGAGTCGAAGATTCGGTTGTTAGCTAGAGGCAGGATAGGCCTCCCTGAAGAGATGAGTTTTCAGAGATCGCCTAAAAGTGGACAGAGTAGGAGATAACCGGACATATTGGGGTAGTGCGTTCCAGAGGATGGTCGAGGCTCTGGAGAAGTCATGGACTTGGACTTATAATTGATAGCTATGAGCTGTATTTTGCTCTTACCTATTTGCTCCCAGCACTGTTTACAAAAGAAATGCCTCTGTAAAAAGACCTTTGGTTCTCGACCCAAACAGTTTGCACTGGGCTTATGTGACAAAACAAACCAAAAGATTATTAATTTATGTCAGTTGCTTTATCGGTCAAATTTCGGTCATTATGATGGAAAAATCATTTGCTCTCACGACCATGTGTTCATTTTTCGAAAACACGTTCACACAATTTTTCGACTGGTGTATGGCGAGCAATAGCTTCTGTTTAATCTACAATTGCCATAATGGTGCACATGTGATCGGTTATGACACCAACCATTTGATAGTTTAATAGTTTTGTTGAGAGCACAATGAAAGCAAATGTGACAGCATTCCCGGTATGTTACTGTTTTTTGAAAATGTTAAAACAATGGGCTGAGTTCGGATTTAACACCCTTTAAGCACTATATTTTCAGCAGTGTGATTGAAATTTAAAAATGTTATTGGAAAATCTGTTAAAGTGATTGTAAAACTTTCAGTGTTCAGCTCCCCCTAATACTTACCAAAGCCTGATCTGGATCAAGCAATGTGCACGAGACCCGAGGCTCTCCCTGATCTCTCCTTCCTGATGATTGGCTGAGATGCACCAGCAGGAGCCATTGGCTCTCCCTGCAGTCAATTACAGCCAGGGAGGTGGGATCGGGGGGGGGGCTTTGCCACGCTCTCTGTGTCCTATGGACAGAGAGAGCCAGCTCGAGAGCGAGCAAGCACGAGTGCCCTCACAGCAAGCGGCTTGCTATGGGGGCACTCAGCAAGGGGAGGAGGAGTTCACCTTCGGAGCAGGATAGTCTTCTTGCCAAGAGTAAGACCCAGTCTCCTTGTCAGCACTAGAGGGAGAGCATAAGAGTCTGACATATACTCATATGTCCAAATCATTGTTCTAGAACAGTGATTATAAAACTTCAATGGGCAGACACACAGAAGGGCACCTGGTGGAAAAAAACTCCCTTAGGCTCAGAATACCATGTGGCTTCAGTTTAGGGCTATCAGTGCTGAACTCAGAGCATCACCATGGCACCTCTGTAATCTTTTTTTACATGGTGCTCCCTAGACTGGAAACAATGAGACAACATCACCTCCTTTGGAATCAGCCTGGACTAACTAGATTACAGCTTCACAATAGAGACCACACTCTTCACTGGTTCCTGTTCCTTTGAAGAGAATTCTCTTTTTCAAAAGGAATAACAACAATCCAGACAAGAAAAGCAAGTTTAATAGAATAAACAACTTGTGTTTTTAGCAAAGGGTGCCGATACTCCCAGTAACTCCTGTGGTCACACACTTTGCAAGGTTCCAAATAACAAAATTTCACTGGAGAGATCCACGGCCATACAATTTCCCTCATTTCAGTTAACATACACTTTCAACTATCGTGGCACAGTCCAGGTCTTATCCCTTCATAAAGAAATAATCCATATGCTTGACCCAAAGGGAGTGCACATCCAGAACTCACATATTTCCTACTAACTTGCTCAGACAAGAAGAAGAGTCGTCTACTGATCCTCTGTGTAAGGTACCTGTGGTAGGTAGTGTCCGAAGTGGAGCTTGTGTGCTGAGGATTCAGGCAACAATGTAGGCAGGTCAGAGAGTCGAAATCCAGAGAGTGGTCAGGCAGGCCGAGGTCATACACAAGCTAGCGGCGAAGAGCAAAATCAGCAGGCTAGAGAGTAGTCAGGAATTCAGGTAGAAGTTCATACATGGTAATCAGAGTCACACAGCCAGGGAGCTAGTCCACACAAACGGGCAATGAGAGACAGGAAAGTGCTGCTATTTATGGGCTGCTTTGATTGTACATTGTCCACAGCTGGCAGCAGGTGGGGCTAGTGAGTCCAAGGTAATGCATCAAACTGAGAGAACATTGCCATAACTCCAGAGCTCCTCCGTGGCACAACAGGTAATGCTGCAGCTGTGGTTCCAGGAACAATCCCGGTTCGAAGACACCCAGGTACGTGACACTCTGCCCATCAAAAAGCCCAGAAGCTCCACCCACTATTCCTTATATACACTGTTTCTAAAGTATGAGTGTTAGGAAAAGGTCGCCAAGCTTTCTTGAGGCAGGAGCTATGCATTAAATAACCTTGCACCATCCTATATTACCACTGCAGGATTTTTCAACAGATGTAAATGTATTCTTGATTTATTTCAAGATGGCTTTATCACCTAATTCACATAAGGAACACAGTTTAGGGCACACTCCCAGAATTGCAAAAGTCAAACAAAGCACAGAATTAAAGTAAATTCAGAAATACAGAGTGTAAGAAAAATGTATGAAAAAATTAATTAGCATGTGTTACCATCAGTAAAAAACACTTGCCAGAAGGATCAGCTGACCCAGAGATCTAAACAGTGAAAAGTGTATACAAATTGAATATTTTTTTCTGTAAATTCCAAGCACTGACCTGTCCCTCTTACATGCCAGTGAGGCTGTTCATCAAACAAATGACCAATAGAGAGGTTTAGGAGTTAAGAAGGGCAGGGCCAAGATTGATTTTTACAGGACAGATCTGTACATAAATTCAGCCGTCTATATCTACTAAATCTATTTGGTTGAGACGTTCATCTTCAAAATTCACAACAGAGGCACTAAAATCTTGGCTCTAGTCATATTACTTTTTATTGCACCAGAATCTTGCCTGCCTGTTGAACAGTGATGAGTAGGCCTCACTTAGCAACGTCCTGGGAGTACTTGGCAACGTCCTGGTAGTATTTCAGTCAGGTTTCATAAGCTGACTTCACTGCGCTTGGACCTGCATTATCATTGCACACAGAGAACGTTCCTGGACTCTATCCCAGCACTTGGAGGATTTCGTGGACACCGATTCCCCATTGATTGGATTCGTTGACACGCATAACCCAGTGACTGGAGGTAAGCGCTCTGTGAGCTCAAGCTTAGTGAAGATTTAGTGAAGACTCATCCAGATTCTGCACATTGATGTCTAAAGGGCAGAAGTCGTTTGCACCACTCACCTTTGATATATAGTTTTGGACTTTATGCAGATTTTGTTTATTAGTCACCTGTTTGAGGGTTTTTCACATTATAGTTCACAGCCTTGAAATTTGTTAAGGTGTTTAATAGATTGTCATCAGTCCCTATGGACTGTCTTGATATTCACTTTTAGATTTTCAGTTTGCGCTCATCATTTTCTATTCATACCCTTTATTTGTTGTTAGCACAATTTAGATTTGAGCAGCATTTTGGTTTTCACCGGTCACCCATTATTTTTCACTGTTGGCTAGCGCTTTAGTTACCCACTTTCTTGTTTAATTTTTTTAATGGATTGCAAATAAAAGAAGAATACAATTCTAAGGCTAGGTTTCCACTATTGCGACCTTAAAGATTTTGCCACGATTTTTTGTCACGATTTTTCTGCGATTTTGATGTGACTTGAGGCAATGTCTGTGTATTCTTAAAGGTCTATTGACCTCAAGTCATATCAAAGTCAGACCAAAGTAGTACAGGGACTACTTTGAAGTCGCTGCAACTTGAAGTCACACAGATATGAACGGTACTCATTGGAAATCATGGGGTACGACTTGTCATGTGACTTTGCAGTCCCAAGTAGCATGATAAACCGCACTAGTGGAAACCGAGCCTAACTCTAAGGCCCTGTACACACGACCGAACATGTCTGCTGAAACTGGTCCGCAGACCAGTTTCAGCGGACAGGTCCGACCGTGTGTACAGCCTAGCAGACAGGTTTCCAGCAGACAAAAGTTTTAAAGCATGCTTTAAAACTTGTCAGCTGGAAACCCGTCCGTCCGACATGTCCGCTGGTTAGTACACCTAACCAGCGGACAGAAATCTCTTGCATGCGTCGAATGGATTTGACGCATGCGTGGAAGTATTTTACTTCCTGGTTTGGTGACGTGGCGGCGTCAACGTCACCACCACGTCACCGCGCTGTCTGTCTGCTGGGATTTCGGTTTGATGGTGTGTACAACCATCAGATCGAAATCTCCGAGCGGACATGTCCGATGAAAACGGTCAGCGGACCGTTTTCATCGGACATGTTTGCCCGTGTGTACGAGGCCTCATACTTGTTAGTAAGTTGCACCAGTTTAACCAGCCCTTGAAAAGGCTTCAAACCATTTGAATAAAAGTTGACTGTTGTAAAAAACTAAGGGCCAGATTCACAAAAGGGATACAACGGCGTATCTCCTGATACGCCGTCGTATCTCCTGATACGCCGTCGTATCTCTGTTTCTATCTATGCGACTGATTCATAGAATCAGTTACGCATAGATATCCATAGGATCCGACAGGTGTAATTGTTTTACACTGTCGGATCTTAGGATGCAGTACCGCGGCCGCCGCTGGGGGGAGTTTGCGTCGTAAACCAGTGTCGGGTATGCAAATTAGGAGTTACGGCGATCCACGATGGATTTTCGCATTCGCTACGCCGCCGCTAGTCTAGTTTCCCGTCGCAAAGTTAGTCGTCGTTTTGGGTGCCCTAACTTTAGTCAGCAATCGTATTGCTGTCTAAAGTATGGCCGTCGTTCCCGCGTCGAAATTTAAAATTTAACGTAGTTTGCATAACACGTCCGGGAATACGGAAGTACGCTACGCGCGTCGCCGTTCGAAAAAATGACGTCACGGCACGCAAAGCACAACGGGAATTGCAAAACTGAGCATGCGCAGTAGGTCCGGCGCGGGAGCGCGCCTAATTTAAATGGCACACGCCCATTTGAATTGGCCCGCCTTGCGCCGGAGGCTGCCAGCGTAGTTTTTATCGCAAGTGCTTTGTGAATCAGGCACTTGCGATGAAAACTTGCGGCGGTGTAACGTATCTACGATATGTTACGCCGCCGCTCACCTACGTGAATCTGGCCCTAATTTACTGTCAGGATCAACAGGTAATTAAAACTGTGCCACAAGGGGGGGAAACTGATGCTTTAATGCTATTTGAGAAAGTGTATAGGAGGCACTGAAACACTGGGATTTCTTTATATGTTATTTTTATATTATGGTTGTCATCTAACTGGAAGGCAATTACAGTATGTAAAGAAAATGAATATTGAGCTGGCAGCTTCTGCATACCGTAGGGAAATAAGCACATTTAGAATTGAACTACAAATTAAAATTTCATTGTAATATTCAAGTCCACATATAAGTTTATTCAATGATAGATTTGTTTAAAAAGCTAATGCACTTCAGAGGCTGTAACTCTACTACCTTCATCAGGACGTACACAAATGCAAAGCTTTGCTGCATGAACCAGCTGCTGCCAGATACTATGCTAATTTGTAAAGCCTTGTACACACGATAGGTTAACCAGAGGACAACGGTCTGAAGGACCGTTTTCATCGGTCAAAACCGATCGTGTGTGGGCCCCATAGGTTATTTAACCATAGTTTAAGAAAAAGCCAACTTGCTTTAAAATTAACCTATGGATTCCTAACCGATAGGTCAAATCCGATCTTTAGTAGGCACGATCATCGGTTAAAAATCCACGCATGCTCAGAATCAAGTCGACGCATGCTTGGAAGCATTGAACTTCGTTTTTTTTCAGCACGTCGTTGTGTTTTACGTCACCGCGTTCTGACTTGATCGGTTATTTAACCTATGGTGTAGGCGTGACGGACCATCAGTCAGCTTCATCGGTTAACCTAAGACAACGGTCCTTCAGACTGTTGTCCTCTGGTTAACCTATCGTGTGTACAAGGCTTAACACTCCAACAACATTCTACTATACAGTTGTCATTGAGTCTATACACATTCTAGCAATGTTTCATTCTCTTAAGCCCTGATGAAGAGGGCAGAGTTATCCTGAAACATGTAGAATTTGCAAGCAATCTATCATTGCAATAAACTTATATTTAGAATTGAATATTTTGGTGTGTCACTTTAATTTTAAATGAGTGCGTTAATGCTATTTTATAGGTATTTTTTTTTTGCTTTGCTGGTACTTTAATTTTACGTTTTCTTTGAGTTATGTCCAGTTCAAATTATGTAATTATGAAAATTGAATTAAATGGTAAATAAAACACAAGAAGATGCATTTGTTTGGCTTTGTTGTACTTTTTCAGTTCATAAAACAAAGTGATTGAACAATAAGTATTTCTAAAGAAATCATTCCCCTGCATCGCATACTAGCACATTATGAGAAACTTACCTTAAAACAAAGCCTCCCTGAGCCGCAATGTCACCGCTGAGACAGCTGACATCTTCCCCAGGCTTCCTGTCAAGTTCTGGGCCCCCGGCTACATGGATGGCCCGGGGGAGCGATGACGTCACTCCCGCACGGGAGCTACCATTTCCGGCACAGGCTCTGAAGGTCCGACACTGTAAGCTGGACCTTCAGAGTGCTTGTGCCAATGATGTCATTCACATAGGAGAGAATTGGCGCTTGCACCAGCAGCGATGTGAACAAAACTAAAAGCAAGGACATTTTTAAAAACAAGGCACTGGTAAAAACTTGAAGGCAGCCCAGTGCAGATGGGAAGCAAATCTGGAATCGGCTGGGGAGAGAACACAATGGCGCCACTCTAAGTGCAGTATGTTGCATATCATTTATTGGACAAATAGAGCAAACCTACTCACAAACATTGGATGAGATAAGGCATGTAAAGCCATGGAACATCCGGAGGACAGTCACTTGTGGATGACTGCGGTGTAGTGGAGGGGGTGGCGCCAGTGGATACCGACGCTTCCTGTATCTCGATCACATAGGGAGCCAGGGCTGTGACGTCAGTTCCAGGTGAGCGATGGGCCGTGTGGATGACGGCACTTCCGGGTTGCTCAGGGGGCCAATAAGCGACACGTTTACGGAACATGCGCTCCTTTCTCAAGCCTAACGGGGGCCATCTTGGATTTGGGCTTTTATGCTCTGTCAGCAAAGCTCCTGGGTCCTAATGTCCTTCCTATTTGCTCGCTCTCAGCAGACAGATGGCATCATTTATTAACAAATTACAACCATAACCAAAAACATTATACAGCACACATATATATGAGGGAACAGTGGACAAAAACATAGATGGCCAACAATAAATGTAGAAGATTAAATGTATAAAAATAAATAAAATGTATAGAAAATGTGTATGAAAAAAAAGGGACGATAATATGTGTAAAAAATGTGTGTAAGAAATATATTTAAGAGAAAAATGGAAATAAAAATGGGAATAAGAACATTTTTAATATTTTATTATTTTTTTCTGCACCCAACCTTATTGGTGCAACTGTTCTTTCTCCTTTATTAAATTGCATTTTTGCTGTAAACTTATGCTGTTATACTCATATAGTGTTGTGTCTGCATAGGTCTAAAAACCTTTCTGGTTTACCCTACAGCTGCGTGTCATGGTTGTGCAGCGTACTGGACCCTTGCCCCCCTTTATTGGTGCGGCGGCCGTGGTGCACACTATGGCCCCCCCTCCCCCTGCCTCCCCCTACTTGGGGGGGTGGGCCGTTACTGTGCACCGACGTCACAAGTGTGCATCGGACGTGCGGCGTCCTGGTGAAGCTGCCCTTCCGGCAGAGCACGCTCCATTCTCCCGGGCTGGGCGGGGCTAGTCGGCACCGGCCACGGGCCATTGGTCCATGGGCCGGCATTCTTGGTTGCCTCCTCTCCCCGCCACGCCTGTGGATGTAACGTTGGGGACGTTACCATGGCGGCGCGGCGCACATCCTGCGGGCGGGGGTGTGGGCGTTCCTGACCTCCGTCTCACCACACTATCTCACATTATCGCTGGACTGGCTTCCCGCTCCTCGTTTCTCACCTCTCCACCTAGATATTTCCACACTCCTTACTTCGGTCTTATTCGTTCCCCTTGCAATAGGTGTAATGGTGTTGATCTTCCACCATGATCTTCACCCCACTCCTGGTCATCCTATAGTCGACCCTTATCCCTTCACCACTTTTTCTCACCAGTCTATTGCCATTCCTTTTATTTCATCCTTTTTATTATTTTTTCCCTTTCACTTTCTCTTTTACATCAACATTCCCTCCTCACCTGTGTTTGTTTGTTTGTTTGCTTTTTCTCACCTTGCCTTTGGCCCTTCATTCTTCACCTTCACTTACACCTTGTATATACTTTTCATTATTTTATTTTTCACTTCAGTTCTTAGTCTTTATCATTCTTTACACTAGGAGGATCTATGGGACCTGCACCGCCCCTTACCTGCCTGAGGTGGTGCTATCGTTGCTTTCCATGCTATGCCCCCTCGGCTTCCGACCCCGATGTCTCTGGGTGGCCCTTGGTCCTTCACGCTATGCCCTCCGGTACATGCTTGGCTGTAAGTTACTGCCCCTTTGGGTTTTGTTGGGGGACATCACCCCTCCCCCCATTCCACCTGCATATACCTTACTGACCTTATTTATTTCCATTCGCAGACACGCACACAACATGCTCCTGATGAGCGGCTTAATGCCGCAAAACGCGTCGAGCTACCATGACACTGTGTATGTGATACACATCCATCTGAGATATGTGCTCCAGCTATCTCTACCCCATAGGAATTTTAGACGGTTGTATGTGCAGATGTTACTATTTTAATTATATCATCCTTTATCAATATGGTGGATCTCCCCCTGTTTTACCATGATTATCGCTGTTAAGCATGTTATGTACTGGTTTTTGCATACTCAAATAATGGCGCCTCTTGATAGGTGCATTTTTGTTCATGTCATTAATGCCTGCATCCGTGTTTTGTACGCTATATTAATAAATATGTACCAACCCACCATTTACTCGTCTTTGTCATCTTGAGCTTCATTTAAAGTCCCACCCTTCTTTTATTTGCATCATTCGTGACGTACCGCCACATTGGTAGCAATTGCATCCAAAAAACGACAGGGATGGAGGTGCTTGACTCTACCCAGACATGACCTCATTTAAAGCGGAGGTTTACCCTAAAAAACAACTTTGTACCATGCCATCCAGCATACTAGCGTCAGCTACAGTATGCCTTTATTTATTTTTTTGGCGCTGTACTTACAGTTTAATCCTTTAGTTTCGTTTCAGACTCCCGCGGGGAAAGGCGCTCCTATGAAGAGGGGAACATGATTGACAGCCGGCTATGGCGCGTCACGCGTTCCGAAAATAGCCGAGATAGGACTCGGCTCTTCACGGCGCTATACGGCGCCTATGCACAGACTAGGAGCTGACTGCACAGGCGCCGTATAGATCCGAGTCCTATCTCGGCCATTTTCAGAAAGCGTGACGCGCCATAGCCGGCCGTCAATCATGTTCCCCTCTTCATAGGAACGCCTTTCCCCGTCTGAAACTAAACTAAAAGATTAAACTGTAAGTACAGCGCCAAAAAAATAAATAAAGGCATACTGTAGCTGACGCTTGTATGCTGGATGGCATGGTAGACCAAGATTTTTTTTTTTTTTTTTAGGGTGAACCCCCGCTTTAAAGTCCCAATTTCCCCTCCCTCTTATATTAATGATAAAGGATATGTTAAGAAATGTATAAAAAATTATTGGATGAAAAAAGGGGGAATGGAAATAAATGGATGACTATATATATATATATATATATATATATATATATATATATATATATATATATATAATATATGCATATGTACACCTATATACGCACACATACCTGTAATTAGCCATATGGGATAAAATATATATGTGGAATATAAATGTGGAAAAAAAATGTACAGGAAAACTCCCACATATACTGGCACGCACATGTGTCCATGTGAACGTGTGGCCGATAGGTTGTACACTTAATAGCATGGGAGAATGTGTATGCTTCTGCACTTGATCGGGATAAGTCCTAACACAAAGAGGTACTTGCTTTTTGTAGAGGAAGACCTTAAGGGTCCAAGGTACTATATGGACCAGAAGACCAGAAAGAAGGGGAAAGGGGGTTTGGTTGTATTGTGGGGGAGTTGTCCAGATAGGGTGAGGGGAATTTGGGAAGGGGAGGAGAAGAGAGAGAAAAAGGGACCTGGAAAAAAGTATTTGGACATTATAAGCTGTATGTATATATATATATATGTACATAAAAACATATTTCACTTTATGTGGCTCTATGATGAGAACACACAAATCTTAATGACTATAAAAACACTGTATAGGATTGGGAAGACTCATCAAATCAAATTGTTGACCTCTATTTCCTCGTTAAGGCCCCCAGGCAAGAGGGTGTCCAAAGTATAAATCCAAAAAGTTTCCCTCTGGCAGAGACGTTTAAAACGCTCTGCCAGTGGGAACGTACCAGGGACAGACTCTATGATCCACACTTTGAGGCCTTCAGAAGATTGTTCATGTTTTTTTTTTTAAATGCCGGGGGAACACTATGCATGTCTTTTGGCTGCATGCACTCTGAATATCTCCTGAACTGTTCAAGTGTAGGAGTTATTCACAGTACCTACAGGTAAGCCTTATTATAGGTACAAGTGGTAGTACAGAGTTTACTACCACTTTAAAGTTTGGTAATATGCAATATATTACATTTTTGTTTTTATTTTTAATATTGCTTAAAAAAAAGAAACATAACTTGTGAAGGTTGGTGAATCTGACTTGCAATGTGTTGAAGTGAACTTGAAGTTATGATTTTGCCACCTAAAGCACATATTTATATGTTTATAATCTCCTTGTTTTTATTTCATATTAGAAAATTGTATCATTGTGAGCAATACAGACCAGTGCAACTTTGCAATATTGCCTTGGTTAATTTTGGCACACACATTTTATGCATTCATATGTTTTACAGACTTATCACACCCATAAACCTAACTCTTAACTTCAACCTAACCAATAAACCTAACTCTTAAAGTGGAAGTAAACCCATCCATAAATCTGTTTCATTTCCGGCACATGACAGAAATGTAACACTCCCAATTGGTTGTGCTCTCAACCAAACTGAGAAACCATCCAATGGCTGGTGTCATAACTGATCACATGTGCAGCACATGGCAGTTGTAGATTAAACATAGGCCAAGATGGCAGCTTCCTTGACTGAAAACAATAGGGGGGTTTACTTACACTTTAACTTCAACCTAACCAATAAACCTAACTCTTAACTTCAACCTAACCCATAAACCTAACTCTTAACATCAACTTAACTTATAAACCTAATTCTTGCCGTATCCCAACCCATAAACCCAACTCCTAACTTCAACCTAACCCCAAAAGCTATCTCTTACCTTAATCTAATCCATAAACACAGCCCCCAACTTCAACCTAACCCCTAAACCTAATTCTTAACTTTAACGGGGTTGTAAAGGTAAAAACATGTTTCCCTAAATAGCTTCCTTTACCTTAGTGCAGTCCTCCTTCACTTACCTCATCCTTCGATTTGGCTTTTAAATGTCCTTATTTCTTCTGAGAAATCCTCACTTCCTGTTCTCCTGTCTGTAACTACACACCGTAATGGAGGCTTTCTCCCTGGTGTGGAGAAAGCCTCTTGAGGGGGGAGGGGGCGAGTTGGAGTGTCAGGACACTCTCTACTTTGCAGATAGAGAAAGGAGCTGTGTGTTAGTGGGTGTCCTGACACTCCTGCTTGCCCCCTCCCCCCTCAAGAGGCTTTCTCCACACCAGGGAGAAAGCCTTGCATTACTGTGTGTAGTTACAGACAGAAAAACAGGAAGTGAGGATTTCTCAGAAGAAATAAGGACATTTAAAAGCAAAATCGAAGGGTGAGGTAAGTGAAGGAGTACTGCACTAAGGTAAAGTAAGCTATTTAGGGGGAAAAAAAATACCTTTACAACCCCTTTAATATAATGCACAAACCTAACCCTCAATCTTAATCTGGATCTCTGGTTCCAGATCCTTTGGCCACTTTATAATTTTTTGATCCACCTGCTAGACAGACCACCTAAACCTTCCCCTAACATAACTCAAATACCAAACCCTTACCCTTTACCAATAGACTTAACCCTTAACTTCAACCTTACCCATATACCTAACTATTCAGGAAACAGGATATGCTTGTTCTGAGTTAGTGACAGAGAAAGTAACTGAAGCCAGAGACGACCAAGTTATGAGTATTTTCAGTAGGATGTAAGCCTGCAAATTTTTCTCAGTGCACATTTCCTTCCATCTCAACCCCTCAACATAAAGTGATAGTAAAGCTTTAACTTTTTTTTTCTGAATTCCTACTGTTGATGCAAAGACTTACATTATATGCTGCCTTTTCATTATTCCAGTGGTCCCATCTTTCGAATTCTGATGGACCACTCAGTCTAAGTTAAATGGTTTGTAAAGGATTTTTTTTTTTATCTTAATAGCTTCCTTTACCTTAATGCAGTGCTGTTTTCATGTCCTCATTGTTCGTTTTTGCTCTCAAGTTGCTGTAATTCTTCTCCGATCTCCACACTTCCTGGTTGTCTGTTTCCTGATAACCACAGTGCTGGGAGCTTTCTCTCTGTGGTCACTAATCAAGGAGGTGTGATTACTGTGTGTCTAAAACCCCTCAGCACCAATCAGTTTCGTTTTCCAAACCATCACTGCCCTGTATTGGTTCTGTGGCTCTGTACAGCAGAGAGGCAGGAAACAACATGCACAACGAAACTGGAAACTACAGGTACATTATATGATTGATTTTTATCTATTTTTAATCATTTTTATGAATGAAGTTAATCAGTTAATTATTATGTCTCTATACCCTGTAAACAGTCATTTCAGCATAATTTTTTTTTTTTATTTACAACTCCTTTAAGCTCTCCCTTTCATTGTAGCTACTATGGAGCCACCCTTGCATTCATACAAACACACAGCCCTGACTCCTTAGGATGACAAGTCACTCGTCTACCACTGTCTCTTCCTTCCTCAAAGCCAATAGATGGACAGCTGCTGTCTATTGTAACTTGTTAAACAGGGTGTGTTATACCGACAGGAATTTCAGGGAAGCTTTGATCGCTATAAAAATGCCAATGGTCCCAAAAATGTGTCAAAAGTGTCCGAAGTGTCCACCATAATGTCGCAGTACCGATAAAAATCGCTAATCGCCGCCATTACTAGAAAAAAAAATATTAATAAAAATTCCATAAAACTATCCCCTATTTTGTAATCGCTATAACTTTTGCGCAAACCAATCAATAACAGTAAGACATTAAAATTAGTTGTATTTATTTTTTTATTACCTGGAATGTATTTAGCTATAGGGTTAAGTTGGACATAAGCCTTTAAACCTCATCAATGTATGCTATTATGGCACTATGTACTATTTTGTCATAGTGATAATAACAGTGAATATACTGTAATATCCTGTCAAAGGTGCAATATAACAAAAGCTTACAATACTTAAACTTACCACTACATAGAATCATGGAACAAACCTTTCCAGAAATCAGCACAAAAAATTAGCTGATGGAAAAAAATCTGTGCAGGAGAGATTAGTGAGATCTGAATGATATATTTGCAAAGGACTGTGATAGATCTATTAGAGTAGATGAGAGAATATCACTCTAAAAAGTTGTATAAACATCTTGAAATGTTCAAATCTATAAAATTCTTCTTCAATTTCTCTGGCTCAGTTTTTAATCCCAGATTAAACCCATGTGCATGCATGTATGAACGCAGTGTATTTTACAGTCATGTGCCCAATATAGACAAACTACTGCATGTAATACGAAGTCTCAATCTGCCTGGTGACGAAGAACAAAAAAATGAGACTGAATCTCCCAAAAAGAGATACAGAAAGCAATAACACAAACCTGGCAAGTGTTTTAGCTCTTTACCACTTTTTTTACAACTTTAACACACTTTTTTCCCTTTTCCCATTTTTTCCCACTTAACTCTTCTCCCACTGCCCAAAATTAGGAAAAAAAGTTACGGCATAAGTTAAGACTTATGCCACTGTACACACGATCATTTTTCGGCATGAAAAAAGAACAACGTTTTTCGTCGTCAACTTCATCATTAAAACGATGTTGCCCACACACCATCGTTTTAAAAAAATGCTCTAGCAAAGCGCGGTGATGTACAACACGTATGACGGCACTATAAAAGGGAAGTTCCATGCGGATGACGCCACCCTTGGGGCTGCTTTAGCTGATTCCTCGTTAGTAAAAGACGATTTGCGCTTTTCTGTCTGTTACAGCGTGATGAATGTGCTTACTCCATTATGAACAGTAGTTTTACCATAACGAGCGCTCCCGTCTCATAACTTGCTCATTTTTTACAACCCGAAAAACAACATTGTTTAAAACGTCGTTAAAAAATGCAGCATGCTCGAAAAAAAAATGTGTCGTTTTTCAGAACCCGAAAAAAGATGTGAAGCTCACACACGATCATTTTAAATGAAATTTTTTAAAAACTACGTTTTTTTCATGCCGAAAAATTATCATGTGTACGCGGCATTACACTTATATCAGAGCAACCCCACCTCCAACCCTTCTTCCCAGTCTTATACTTACCTGTCTGCGATCCAGCAAGATATCACTGTGTAATTGGCCTGGAGGTATGTTAAAAGTCTTCCTGGCCAGGCCTGTGCTCTGCAATCTCATGTGCTCAAACTGAACAGTTTAAACAGAAACTACAGCACATATCAAACATGAAAAAAGAGTCAAGGATTACATCCAGCACCATGGCATGGTTGGAGGGACCAATGGTTGTACTGTTAATCTTAATGGTAAAGTCATGCGATTAACATGTGATTAAAGGTTCAATACACAGGAGCCTAATTATTGTAAACAGTCATTAAATTGTTGTTGAATAATACTATATATATATATATATATATATATATATATATATATATATATATATATATATATATATATATATAATGTATACCTTTAACACAGTCTATGCTGATTAAACCTTGACCTTTGAGAACTTTGCATAAGCATGTAAATTAATCCAAATCTGTCCTCCACAGATTGAGGGACTTACATATTTGTTACATCTATATATTGTATTGGTTTCATGATACATTGTAAAAGTTATACTCTGATTCTTTCTGGGTGCAAGACAAAATATGACAGCCAAGATTCCATTGTTGTAACAAAAGTGTTTTAAGTTACAGACATCCAGACTCAAAACTCATGAAAATCCTGAGAATTTTAGACAAATAGGACCCTTATGCCAATTGGTAGGATGCTCTGCCAGAAGAACGGCTGTGGAGGCCCACAGTTAGCCACTGTACAGGGCACACAATGTGCGACCTTTGAAATATCCCTGGTCCAGACACAGTTCTTTTCATTCTGATGTTCTGTGCTCCGTGACATCCTGTGAGTCATCTTATGATGGATCCCAGCAGTCTCTGACTCTGAGAGCAGCATACTGAATGGAAATCGTTGTTTAACTTATAACTGAATATGCCCAAACGTTTTAAACAGCAAGCAGATTTGTAAGATGTTAGTCTGAGACAAAAATAACATGGCTTCACACATCTTCTTAAAGTGGATCTCGATAATTACATAAATAAAAGTGCCCAACTTAAAAGAGTGGGTGGGCATAGCCTATCACATAGCTCACACAAAGCACAGACTGGCTGTGGGAGGTCTGAATTGCTCACTTTCCATCTAGTCGGACCTGGTTACCAAAGCAGGCCGCTCAGCATGGTTTCCCATAGAGCTCAGGAACAGGACTTTCCCTAGTAAATTCCCTGTGCCACAGTGGCTATTAGCGGGTTTAAGAAGCCAAAGGCAATATGACGTACAGTTACCCATCCTCATAGGGGTTATATGGGCATACATTCATACCTCTCAAATTTTGTAGATGAGAAAGAAGCATTCCTTAGTAAAATGTATGCAGACGAGGCCATGGCCACCGACCTGACCTTCGCACACGTGAGCTTACCGGCTGTCCCGGTGGGCATTTATCCATGCCCTTGGGCGGCTGGAGGAACATAGGACCCCTGGTAGCGATATCGGGTGCTAGCCGGCAATGTATGGGCCAACCTGTTGTTGTGTACACTTGTACTTAACATATTGCTGTATTGCCTTTCTGATTGTTGATGTAATGCCGTGGTGGTCCTTGTGGACCCATTTCCCTGTTTATAAATAAAGAAATAAAAAAAATGTATGCAGACAAATGGCGAGAATTTGTCACCCACAAAACATACCACTGCTGCTCCAGGTGAGATTTGGCTCTACACTATATAGCTCTTCTCAGGTTCAGCTTGTCTCCATGGAAACAATCAATCTTACCAACAATAGAAATTAAACAACGCACATTGAGATGCAAAATATTATTTCTTAATCATACGTTAGGGTACACAGAACATATTTAAATACAAAGGGTTGTGGAATTTCAGGAGATAAGACACTGGCAAACAAAGTCATAGGGACAGCCTAGTGCAGCCATTCTCAACCAGGGTTCCTCAAGAGGTGGCTAGGAGTTCCTTGAGCTGTGGCTGATTTACCTCCTGTTTGATGGTGCCTACAAACTTCTGAGCCAATGCCACTTGTAGGAGCCAATGATCTTTATAGCTCTCTGTAAGAGGGCCATTGTTACCACCACTGTAAGAAAGGGCATTGTCACTGAAGTAAGGGGCATTGGGCCAAATCCTCAAAAGAGATACGACGGAGTAACTGCTGTTACTCCGTCGTATCCCTGGTCCTAACTATGGAACTGATCCACAGAATCAGTTTCCCATAGTTAGGGCGAAGATCCGACATGTGTAATTGAATTACACTGTCGGATCTTAGGATAGTTACATAGTTAGTTACATAGTTAGTCAGGTTGAAAAAAGACACAAGTCCATCCAGTTCAACCACAAAAAACAAAATAAAAAAACACAGTAAAATCCTATACACCCAACTCCATACCCACAGTTGATCCAGAGGAAGGCAAAAAACCCCAGCGGAGCATGATCCAATTTGCTACAGCAGGGGAAAAAATTACTTCCTGATCCCCCGAGAGGCAATCGGATTTACCCTGGATCAACTATACCTACAAATCTTAGTACTCAGTTATATTCTGTACATTTAGGAAAGAATCCAGACCTTTCTTAAAGCAATCTACTGAGCTGGCCAGAACCACCTCTGGAGGGAGTCTGTTCCACATTTTCACAGCTCTTACTGTGAAAAAACCTTTCCGTATTTGGAGGTGAAATCTCTTTTCCTCTAGACGTAAAGAGTGCCCCCTTGTCCTCAGTGTTGACCGTAAAGTGAATAACTCAACACCAAGTTCACTGTATGGACCTCTTATATATTTGTACATGTTGATCATATCCCCCCTTATTCTCCTCTTCTCAAGAGTGAATAAATTTAGTTCCTCTAATCTTTCCTCATAGCTGAGCTCCTCCATGCCTCTTATCAGTTTGGTTGCTCTTCTCTGCACTTTCTCCAGTTCTCCTATATCCTTTTTGAGAACTGGTGCCCAAAACTGAACTGCATATTCCAGATGAGGTCTTACTAATGATTTGTACAGGGGCAAAATTATATCTTGGTCTCTGGAGTCCATACCTCTCTTAATACAAGAAAGGACTTTGCTCGCTTTGGAAACCGCAGCTTGGCATTGCATGACATTATTGAGCTTATGATCAACTAAAACCCCCAGATCCTTCTCCACTACAGACCCCCCCAGTTGTACTCCCCCTAGTATGTATGATGCATGCATATTCTTAGCCCCCAAGTGCATAACTTTACATTTATCTACATTAAACCTCATCTGCCACTTAGTCGCCCAATCAGACAGAGCATTGAGGTCGGCTTGTAAATTGGAGACATCCTGTAAGGACGTTATTCCACTGCATAGCTTGGTGTCATCTGCAAAGACAGAAATGTTACTTTTGATCTCAGACCCAATATCATTTATAAATATATTGAAAAGTAAGGGTCCCAGCACTGAACCTTGGGGTACACCACTCATAACATTGGACCATTCAGACGCGGCGGATGCAGTACCGCATCCGCCGCTGGGGGCATTTTGCGTCGAAATGCCGCCTCGGGTATGCAAATTAGGACTTACGGAGATCCACGAAGCTTTTCAGCTTCTTTTTTTCTCCGTAAGTTTTATTTTGCAAACGCAAAATTAGGGCTGCTTTTACAAGGTGTAAACTGTTTACACCTAGTAAAAACAGACCTTTCTTGCTAGCGACGCGATTTTTTTTTTATTTAAATTTTTTTTTTTTTGTGCCGTATCTTTTTTTTTACCCGACGCAACTTTATTGTCCCGTTGCGATCCACAAAGCCCGACGTAACGTAATTTCGCGCTATGCACATCGGGAAAATGACGTCACGAGCATGCGCAGTACGGCCGGCGCGGGAGCACGCCTCATTTAAATGGGAATCGCCCCCTGGAGAAGAGGAACGCCTTGCGCCGGCCGGATTTAAGTTACACCGCTCAAAATTTCTAGGTAAGTGCTTTGTGGATCGGGCACTTAGGTAGAAATTTTGCGGCGGTGTAACTTAAATAGGAAAAATTACGTTGCGCCCCTTCTTTGTGGATTACCCCCTTTGTTCCTACTTGCCCCCAATGAATAGGTTTTATCAGGGGTTCCCCGAGACCTGAAAATTATTTTAAGGGTTCCTCTGGGATAAAAAGGTTGAGAAAGGCTGGCCTAGTGTAACAGAATAAGGAGAGGGATTGTCGGCACTCAGAATGACATCCAAAATAGTATTATTTTATTAAATACATGTACAGAGCTGTAAAAAAAACTATGCGTTTCAGACGTTGGTCCTTTAATCATGGCCTAGTGTAACAACCTCCCATTCTCATCATGTCTCAGTTTTTTAGTAGTGTTCTCAGAACAAAGGTTTTCTCTCTAATCTGACCATTTACTGTAAGTTTGGTGGCATTATGCAGGCTTAATGCCCGGGTGTCTCAATTGAGTCTGCATCTCCATTTCATTTGGAGCACTATGCACGCAGTGCGAGTGGCTGTCAGCGAGTATCTGGACACCTTGATTTTTACCTATAAGCAAGGCTATAATAAGGCTTACCTATAGGTACAGTAAACATGCATGCATGCACATTATAATTTTGCCTTGCAGGTTTATAAAAAAAAAAAGCCAGCAGTTTACTACCCCTTTAAAGGTCTCAAGCCTGTGAAAACTTTTCCTGTTTACTCACCATTGCAACCTGTTTTGTAGAGTGATTGGTCTATTCTGGTCTATTTGCTTGCTTAATAATATGACTGTGCCTGTTGAGGACATCCTGGTGTTTTAATATTTGGTGGCCTAGAGCAGTGGTTCTCAACCCTGTCCTCAAGTACCCCCAACAGGCCATGTTTGCAGGTTTTCTTTTATCTTGCACAGGTGTTTTGGACAGCTATTTTATCTAAGAGAGATTCCCAAATAAAGGCCTGTTAGGGGTACTTGAGGACAGGGTTGAGAACCACTGGCCTAGAGGGTAGAAGTCCTTTTCAAGGCTTTAATCTCTTTTCCAGGTCCTGTCTTGCAACTGCCATTACTGTCCCTCTATCAGACCTTGGCTGTTTGGTAAAAGGATATGCCTCAGGATCCTGGATCTGTTGTAACAGATCCCTATGTCCTCCAACAGCTGGAGCTTTATGTCTGTGGCTGTGCTCTGCTAATGGATATTTTAAGCCTAATATTCTAAATTAGTTTTCTTTCAGTACATTACAGTACAGTAGGTTTGGCTCAAATGCTGGTCTGCAGGACATCAGTGCAAAAAGCACCTATTGCACATGTGTTTAGTGGAGAACGCATTTTGGTGTATCCCTAATCTTCTTTATTAAGAACTTTACCGGGGGGGGGGGGGGGGAGCTCCCTTTTTTTCTGAACAAAAGAAGCCTAAGCATCTACAGCAAACCCTCAACCTCAGAGGCTAAGGGTAGTTTTTTTTGTTTCTCACATAACTCCAAATCAAAAGCAAAGTCTGGGACTCAGTCCAACCATAAGCCTTGGACTTTTAAGCCTTCCAAACCAGTGAACATGTTCTCATCACAGTGAGGGGAGGCACCACTTGTCAACATGCTGGAATGTCTTTTGGCTTTTATGGCCACCTGGTCGCAAGACATTTCAGACATTTGGGTCTAGAATGTTGTATCCAGCGGCTACAAACTATGATTTTGGTACCTACCCCATCTGACTCAAAGTTTTCAAAACTGCCAAGGTCCATGCAAAGACCTACACGTTGCTGTGGAGTAGCTTCTCCCTCAACGGATCATAGCCTGGGGAGGTTCCAGGATTTCTACTCAAACCTGTTAATTGTTCACAAAGTGAAAGGGGACATTCACCCTACCCTAAACCAAAAGGTTCTCAATAAGGTATTTTGGGTACAAAAGCTTCCCACAGAATTTCCAAGGTCAGTCATGCCTCAGGGGACTTTCTGGACCCTGTGGACATCATACTTGCATGTCCCTATCTTTCCAGTGCATCAATGCTTTCTGTGTTTGGTGTGGGCTCTTAACATTTTCAGCTTGTTGCCCTTTTCTTTGACCTGACCAACGTGCTAGCTCCTATACTTTCTCTGCTTTATACTCAAGACATTCCCACATTAAAATAGATGACCTACTACTGAGAGGTCAGTCAGCACAGACTCTGTCAGTTTATGTCCACCAGACTGTTTGAACACTATAAGGTTCAGGTTGATCCTGAACCTCAAACGATAAGCACTGGAACCAAATTATTACATATCTTTCCTTCTCCTAGATACTTCCCCGTCCAGAGTTTTCCTTCCACAGTTAAAGCTCCAAATGTTCTGCTCCCATATTTGGATGCTACAGTTCAAGAGCCAAACAATATTTGCATTAATGATGCCCTCCTTCAAGGCAGTTTAATTTGCACTTAAATTTGCCCATCTTTATTCCAGGCTATCAGAATTCAACATTCTGGCTGCATGATGCAAGAAGGTTCAATCTCAGGACCATTATCTGTATCTGTGCCCCAAGATCAGGCTTTCCCTGGTCCAATGAGTAGCAAGCCCAGCCGCTGAGTTGCAGTAATCTTTTCTTCCAATGGTCTGAAAAGTTTTCATGATGGATGCTAGCCTGTCAGGCAGGGGAAAAGGTATTAGATAACCTTGAGATGCAAGGGTCAAGAGTGGACCCTCTTCATCACGGGTCTTCTTTTGAAACCAGTCTTCTGTGCAGTAAGGCTTGAGAAGGTCTTTTCCTGGATACTGTTTTATGTGATATAGCATTAAGTCTATAAGCGTTTTCAAATGCCATGTTTTACTATTTCTAATAAAGGTTATATGAAGGTGTCACACGATGCTTGTGCACTTTCTGTTTGTTCTATAATAATTGCAAACACATTTTTGGATGTATATACTAGAAGATAGAAGATTGACAGTGTGTGTATGGCCTGGTCTGGCCAATCCAATGAACTAAAAAAAAAAAACCTAGTGCTCATAGGCACAGCATAACCCCTCAGGATTTTTAGAACAGACCAGGTACCCCTGAGGGGTTATGCTGTGCCTATGAGAAATAGTTTTTTTTTTTTTGGATGTAAGGTTTGATGTAGTGTAGCACTCTCCTAGATAGGTGCTAGTATGTGTTTTAATATGTATATGCAGTGTGGCTGTGATTGTTTATTAGGTAAAAGCATAGTTTGCTCACTGTACTCAGAGAAGCTGCATTCTGCTAGTTAGGTCTGTTCGGTGGGTTCTACTGCTGCCAGTCTGACAGCTGCTTCTGGAATCATGGCCAAGTACTTTGATGGTACAGAGTGTACATAACCACTGATAGTTCCAAAGCTATTTTATGGGTTTCCATTAATATAATACAAAGCTTTTCAATTATCACAGTTCTATGCATTTGAGTTTTTAGCCTCTTATGAGATAAACACAGCCAAATTTTGCTGGTAAAGTTGGTCAATTTGTGCATGTAACAGATTCACCCAGGTACCCTGGTGTATGTTGCATTTTACAAAGCACTTACTGCTCCTGATAATGAACAATATTAACATTCTACATATCAAAGACCTCAAGAACTAAAATGATGCAGCATTAGAATTTGTTAGTTCATAATTAATTACATAATTCATAAGAAATACAATTACCAATATCTTTAGAATTTGATGTTTACAAACATCACTTTTGATGTTGTACTTGTTTATTCTTCCATGTATATTCAACACTCATTTTGAACCCTATTGCAAACTTAATACAACTGTAAAGCCTCGTACACACGGCCGAGGAACTTGACGTGCCAAACACATCGAGTTCCTCGGCCAGTTCAGCACTGAAGCCGCCGAGGAGCTCGGCGGGACGAGTTCTCCCATAGAACAACGAGGAAATAGAGAACATGTTCTCTATTTCCTCGCCGAGCTCCTCGTCGGCTTCCTCGGCCGAAAGTGTACACACGGCCAGTTTCCTCGGCAGAATTCAGCCAGAAACTCGGTCGGAAGCTGAATTCTGCCGAGGAAACTGGTCGTGTGTACGAGGCCTTATTGGAAAAACCACATTAAAGACATTTCTATACCAAATTACACATTCACAGAATTGGGCCAATTTAAGCAACCACAATAATAATTTTCAGAGGTGTCATAAGTCATAACATTGATATCATATTGAAAAAAATGGCATAACTACACATGCAAGCATTTCATACATGATCATTTCAATATCTTATATTAAATAAATTAGGGTGATTAAAGTGTTGATGGCAAAATCAAACATTACATATATGACTTGATCTGTCAATTTCATTAAAGGCATGTTCCACCTTTTGTAAAACAAAAAAACAAAAAAAAAAAGATTAACTGTATGCATGCATATTGCAAAATTAAAAAAGGTTTTTATCCTTTTTTTTTAATTGGAACCTGCAAAGCATCGCAACCGTGACTCAGGTAGTAACTCAGGTAGAGACCATGTTGAATGTCACACCCAAAATATGGTTGTAACGTGTCAGAAAGATGATATTAAGTCAACCACAGATAGTTACAATTTAGAATGAAAATTATTTTTATTTTCAAAAGACTTTTAATATTTGATTTTTAGAATAAATAGACTTTACTGAATAAAAAACACATACACTGTTAGAAATTTGTATACTATACTCAAGTAAAATTTTCCTTAAAAATCTCTCGTCACGGTTGAAAACAAATGTCAGTTTGACTCACTAATGATTAGAAAAACAAACAAACTTTCTTAAAACAGTCTTTTTCCAAGAATTTTTGTTTGAAATTCTACCTATCCATGGCCAGCTTTAGCCTTTAACACATCAGTCTCCCTTATAACATAGTTGTATTATTGGATGAAGAGAAAATTCTGGACAGCCGCACTCAAAATCAATGACTTAAAAAAGGGGTAAAAATTCCAAAAAATACAAGCCACAGCAAACAACGGAATACAGGAGCTGACGCGTTTCACACTTTCAAATGTGCGTATTCATAGCTCATAGTTGTATTACCTGTTGGTCTCATCAGGGGATTTGTTATTGTTCCACTTCCTGTAACAGGCCAAGCTGTTAAGGAAAAGGGGCAGTTTGAGGAGTTGGGAGGAAACCCTGTCACACTGGCAGGGGGTTGTTTTTCTTCTAATGGTCCCCAAGCCACTGACACCTATCAGCCTGTTTATAAGTGTCTCTTTATCTAGCTGGCTGCTAAGGAGGCACCAGTGAGTGTGGGTCCCTGACCAGTGCTATGTGTGTCAATAGACATGCACTGCTCCCTTCCCTCTAGCAATTTGACTGAGAGCAGCAGGAGATCAGGAAATGGCACAGATTGCAGAAGTCCTGGCAGCGGTGTTATTTGGAGATGGGGTACACAAAAAGGTACTGGGGTGTTGTTTACCCTATTGCAGGAAATCCACTGAGTTAAAGAATTGCCTAGTATTTAGTACCACTGGCACATCAAGTAATAAATCCATGTTACAGGTAAACTTAGAAAAACAAAAGCTGCTATGTTAATGCTACTGACAGACTGCATAAATGTCATTTTGATGTTGCCCATAGCTACACTTTAATTAATTTAATAAAAGTTCCAGTTTCTGGTTATGTTGGCTATTTACAAGGATTTCCTTACTATACTAAAACAAATAACATTATTTCCCATTATATTTTGCTAATGGATACTTGCACAATAAAAAAGCACATTTACTGCATTGGTTTACTAATCTGGAAGTATAGACTGTGGTTGTAAGGAGATGGATGGATGAAAGTTTTGCATTGAATGTATAACTAAGGCCTCGTACACACGACCGAACATGTGCGCTGAAACTGGTCCGTCGGACCAGTTCCCGCGGACATGTTCGGTCCTGTGTAGGGCCGACCGGACAATTTTTCGGCCGACCGGACAGGTTTCCAGCGGACAACTGTTTCTTAGCATGCTAAGAAACATGTCCGCTGGAACCATGTCCGCCGGACATGTCCGATGGTCAGTATAACTCATCGGACATGTCCGCTGGCCCGAGAACCCGCGCATGACGTCAAAGTGATTCGATGCATGCGTGGAAGCACTGAACTTCCAGGTTCGCGCACGTCGCTGCGTCATCGTCGCCGTCACGTCGCCGTCATGTCACCGCGTATTCTGTCCGCGGGGATTTTGGTTTGATGGTGTGTACACCCATCAGACCAAAATCTCCGAGCGGACATGTCCGATGAAAACGGTCCGCGGACCGTTTTCATCGGACAGGTCCGCTCGTCTGTACGCGGCCTTATAGTATATTGTAGTATATTGTAATATTACATACTATATTGCTATAGCCCCTCATTAAGACTATTGGCAATACCTTGTTCTTGTTCTATAGGTAGACAGATGAAATGTAATTGAAATACAACGTATATCCCTAATTCAGAACTCATCCATTAGATAATAATACCCATCAATAAACTATCATAGAGATGTGGTGCATTGTAGACAAAAGTTATTGTGTCAAGTTGACACTAATCATCTAATTGCAGTAAAGCTTCCAATAAACAAATGCTGTTTGTCTGTAAATGATGTGTGATTAGCCTCCAGTACATCCTATGCAGCTATTTTCATATATAGAGATGTATCTGGCAGACACGGTGCCCCAGGCTTCTATATGTAAAGCAAGACAGGATCCATCATTAATGATGTTGACCTTGACTCTTCCAACAGGGGATATATTCAGTCTCCATAATATCCAGACAGCTAATATGTATACTCTGCTAATAATGTTATCAACTACATGTGTGATATTGGGAAGCTTGGCTTTATGAATTAAACACTTCACTGAAGCGTTCTGCTCATAAATGTGCTTAGTTTCTACTTATAATAATGTAATAGGCAAAATGAAAGGGTTTCACATTTCTATATAGGAATAATGTTATACAAATGTAATATTGCTTAAGGATTTTAATATTAGAATCTCATTCAGGAAATGTGATCTGATACACTTTATTAATGAAAGCAAAATGTAATTTTCATTTTTATGAGTTATTAATAGTTGATTATATGTCACCTTTGCATCTAATGACTAAAAAAGCTAAGATAATTATTACTGTTAATTTGCAATGCCTGGTGTATTATTTTTTCACACAGGTGACTGATATGCATATGCGGCAATAATTTTAAATAACATACACATATACATACTTTTTCTTAAAGTTATAAACCTGGAAATTCAGAGTGATTAAAATTCACTGTATCAGCAGTGATACCTTCAATGAAAACTTCATGGCCAAATGATCAATAGATCCAGAAATACAGACAACTAAATTATATGCCAAACTTGACTTTTCCTGAAAGAGTCAAGTGGATGTTTCCTTTCCTCCTCCATCTCGTCTTACTGTTAGTAAAGGGAGCCATTCATTAAATTTGTTTGTGGAGTTTGGAACAGTGAGCATCTGAGCACTCCTTACAGAAAGCCCCTCCACTTTCTGAGCATATTCTATATATTCCCTTTAAGTATATCATTATACATTTAGGGCTTGTTAACACTAGCCAGCCGCACTGAAAGCATGGCTGCTGGTGTGTGCTGAAAAACAGTGCCAATGCACCAATCTCAGGGTATCACGCTGTTTCCTGCTTTTTTCAGAACTTTATTGAGATGTAATGTGGGACATTTTAGTACAGTTTTATTCACTGCAGCAACATTGCAATGTAGTGGTTTGAGTTGCAACCTGCTGCTCTGAAAAAAAGTATGGCACTCAATACTTGTTCCGATGCACACCACAGCAATGCTGCGGTACAAACTGACACCATAGGAAACAAGGCATTAGAAACCATAGGAAAAAATTACTGCTGGCATAGCACCATTACTTCTAGTGTAAACAAGTACAATGTATCGAAAGGCAAGAGTTGTGGTGAAGGGATAGAACTTCTGTATCAGGGTGAGAACCCCTGTTGGAAGCCAAGATCATGAGAGGGCTTCTCTTACACTTTTGTTCCAGGCAAGAGGGAGTGACATGGCAAAGAGTAGCACAGGTGCTGGGAGTCTAGTCCATGGAAGCTCCCTTCTGCAGGTATGCTTGGCTGTGTGATTCTAATGCAGACCAACAGGAGAGTCCCCAAGAAGAGACAGGCTACAGGGCAGATGGCCAGGACACTAAAACACACAGCAAGCTGGAAGCAAATCAGAAATAGTTTGTGGTCAGGACCTTACCAAGAAGAAACTGTGAATCATCAGAGAAAAGATGGTTAAGACCTAGTTGAGGTCAACAGCAGGAACACATAGAAAAAAAGTCTGAGGGCAGGCAGAGTGAGCAATGGGAAATCATATCTCACGAATAGACTGTTGGAATTTTGGATTGGAAAAAAAGCGGGTATAATATTCTTGTATCGGTTATATGAAGGGGGTGTTTTTCTTCCTTTTAATACACTAAAAGATCGTTACCAGTTAACGAATAAAAACTTCTACCAATATCTTTAAATACGCCCCGCAGTGCGCCCCCCTGCCCCAGAGCACCCAACCCCCCATGTTGAGGGCATGCGGCCTGGTACGGCTCAGGAGGGGGGGGCGCTCGCTCGTCCCCACTCCTTTCCTGGCCGGCCGGGTAGCGTGCTTTGGATACGGGTCTGGTATGGATTGTAGGGGGACCCCCTACGTCGGTCTTTCGGCGTAGGGGGGGTCTCCTTACAACCCATACCAGACCTAAGGGCCTGGTATGTTCCTGGGGGGGAACCCATGTCGGTTTTTTATTTAAAAATTGGCGTGGAGTTCTCCCTCTCAGGAATGCATACCAAATGCCGCACCTAGAATTGGCGGGAATCCAAGTCAGATCTTCCGTCACTTCTATGACGGCTTTTTCTCCATCGCGGCAAGCCAGCTCGGCGCTGGCTCCCGCGATGGGGCTCGTAGGTGGTCAATCTCGCCGAGAAAGGGAGCCAGATTGACACAATATCGCGGTCACCCACTGTATGTCCGCGATGCTCTTTACTTAATGGTTCTCTTATCCACATGTTCTGGCAATTCCCAAAGCTTCATCATTATTGGAAAAAAATATTTGTAACCTTAAATTTATTATGTTCCACTGAGATAATAGAAATGCCCAAACTTGCACTACTGGGAATAATTGCTGATAAAAAGGAAAACTCCAATAGTGTAGAGAGTCTTTCTACGTCATTTATTTGAAAAATAATGTACTGCATGCACAGTACATGTGTGTGTAGCGTCCCGACAATCATTTTGTCAGATGTGACGTCATCATGACGTTAGTGCTTTCACACTGGGGCGCTGCGCTGGCAGGATGTTAAAAAAAGTCCTGCTTGTTTTTTAACATTTTAACGTCAAGCAGCATCTTTAAGGCGCTTTAGGAGCAGTGTATACACCACTCCTAAAGCGCCCCTTCCCATTGAAATCAATGGGCAGCGCAGCCAAAGCACCTGCAAAGCGCTTCGGCAGCAGCGTTTTTTGGTGCTTTTAACCCTTTATATGGCCGCTAGTAGGGGTTAAATATGTCACCCTAGCACCCGAAAAAAGCCGGTAAAGCGTGCTTTACCAGCGTTTTTCGGGCGCTGGCATTGTGTAAGGGCTCTAAAGGAGAATGTCCGGCCATCAGTTTCTGACCTCAAGCTCAAGTGCACTTGGGTTATTTAGCAGGACAATGATCCGAAACACAACAGCAAGCCCACCTTCAAATGGTTCAAACAAAGCAAAATTTAGGTTTTGGAGTGGCCTAGTCAAAGACTTAAATCCAATTGCGATGCTGTATCATGACCTTGCACAGGCCGTTCATACAGGAAAACCCTTCAATGTGGCTGAATTAAAACAATTCTGCAAAGAATAGTGAGCCAAAATTGCTCCACAGCAATGTGAAAGACTCATTGCCAGTTATTGCAAACGCTTGATTGCAGTTGTTGCCACCAAGGGTGGCACAACCAGTTATTAGGTTTAGGGGGCAATTACTTTTTCGCATAAAGTCAGGCAGGTTTAGACAGTTTTTTTGCCTTAATAAATGAAACCATAATTTAACTTTATTTTGTAGGATACAAAGGATACAAAGAAAAACCCACAAGTAACCTCAGGAGAAATACAGTCAGCTCTGAAAAAAGATGGTGTGGTTGATTTTAAGGAGCACAATGCGATGATACTTGAACAAAAAAGAGCTACATGGTCAAGTTGCCAGAAAGAAGTCTTTACTGCACAAGTTCCACAAAAAATCCTGGTTACAGTATGCCCAACAACACCTTGACATGCCTCATTGGGCTTTTTTTGCAGCATTGGCACAGTAAAGGCTTCCTCCTGGCAGCTTAACCATGCAGTTCTTTTTTGTTCAAGTATCGTTGTATTGTGCTCCTTAAAAACAACCATACCATCTTTTTTGGAGAGCAGCCTGTATTTCTCCCGAGGTTACCTGTGGGCTTTTCTTTGTATCCTGGGCAATTCTTCCACCTGAACCTGGCTTGGTATCAAAAGAGCCTTGAATTTTCCACTACTTTATAAGGGATTAAACAGTACTAACTGACTAACTTACTATTTATACGTTGTTTTTTTTTTTTTTTATCTTAAACAATTTGTTTTTAATTTTTTACAATTTTTTTTTTATAATGCTTTCTTTTTTTTAAGGGGGGTGGACCATGTCAGGCCCCGTACACACGACCGAGTTTCTCGGCAGAAGTCAGCCAGAAACTCGATCGGAGCCGCATTCTGCCGAGAAACCCGTGTGTCGTGTGTACACTTTTGGCCGAGGAAGCCGACGAGGAACTCGTCGAGCCAAATAGAGAACATGTTCTCTATTTCCTCGTTAGTCAATGGGGAAACTTGGCTCGCCGAGATCCTCGGCGGCTTCACAAGGAACTCGACGAGCAAAACGATGTGTTTTGCCCTTTGAGTTCCTCGGACGTGTGTACGGGGCCTCAGTGTGTTTTTCTTTTCTTTTTTTATTATTTTCTACAATAATTTTTTTTTCAGCCCTGTTGGGGGGCTTTGGTGAGATATCAGGGGTCTTAACAGACTCTGACATCTCCCCTTTGAGACAGAGAAAGGGACTAGTGACACATGTTCCCCAGTCCCTTTCTCAGCAGCATCAGCTGCACTGAAAATGAATGGAGTGAAGACAGTCGCTTCTCTTCATTCAAAAACTGAAACATTGTAATCACAGTTTACAATGTTTCAGTTATGTGAATAGACAGAGTCAGTGATCACTGACTCTGTTCATTCGGAGCAGTAAGGAGCTGGATTTACCGGCTCCTACCTCTGCTCTCCATCCTGACAGTTCCAGGGAGTGGAGGAGGAGCACGGAGGGAGAGAGAAACACGGGGGGGGACACAGAGGGATACACAGAGGGAGAGAGAAACACGGCGGGGGACACGGAGGGATACACGGAGGGAGAGAAAAACGTGGGGGGGACACGGAGGGATACACGGAGGGAGAGAGAAACACAGGGGGGACATGGAGGGATACACGGAGGGAGAGAGAAACACGGGGGGACACGGAGGGAGAGAGAAACACGGCGGGGGACATGGAGGGAGGGAGACTGCAGTAAAACGGGGGGGCTGGAGGAGGACACGGGACAGTCAGCGGTGATCGTGTGTGGGGGAGTTGCAAGCACCGATCACTGCTGATTTTAAATCAGCTGAAAGCTGGGGACGGGGGGGGGGGAGAGAAGCGGAGAAATTACTTTTAAATCTATACAGCGGTGATCTGTGCTTGTAATTTCCCTATGCACTGATCACCGCTGACAGAACAAGTATCGGGTGAAGCATCGGGAGCATTTGCCCGAGTACAAGTACTCGGGCAAATGCTTGGTATCAGTCCCGATACCGATACTAGTATCGGTATCGGGACAACCCTAAAATTAACCTTTAATTGCCATTTTAACCTGTGTGTGCCGCCTATTGCGTCTGTACCAAGGCCAAACATTCCAGGGTATGTTAACTTTTTATCAGGGTCATACGGGTGATTTCTGTTATCAATATGATTTAAAAAGGATCCAAAAAATGATGTGATAATAAATGGCTTCATGTAATCACTATCCTTGAATAAAAAGCAATTTTTTTGGCATAAGTCATATTTTGAATATAAATGCCAAAATATCACACTTTCTGGTAGGGTATGCAAACTTTTGAGCACAACTGTGTATGTATATATATATATATATATATATATATATATATATATATATAGTCACAATTCTTTAGACTAGGCATAATAGTTAGAGTCTTGTGTGTGGGCCAGGCCATGTGTTTTGATTGTACTCACGCTGCATGCCAAAACGAAGAGAATGGAAGATTTCCTTTCTGGCAGAAGTCTTTAACGACATGCCACAAAGTCTGCACTAGCCTTAAATTCATTTCGAGGCTTTAGATGAAATGATGACAGGGTCTAACGTTAAAAATTAAATTCTATCTTATTTGTACAATTCTTGCAAGTCACATTCGCGAATAGTAGCGAGAGATTTAATGATCGCATATTTTTATCTTATTTTGTTTGGGTCGATGGCAATTTTTTCTGTTAATGTCGACTTAGAGCTAAAAGTAATTTAGTAATTGATTCTAAGCACGGCAGCTCGCCAATGCCCGCTGTACGTTGAGAGTAATATCTTTGCTAATTTTATCCATCAGAATGAGATTACCATGCTAATCTATTCCTGCCTCAGTGTTTGGGCCATTTGGGACACACTGATGTAAATTATGTTATTAAACATAATCCCTTTGGCCAGTGGAGAAAGAAAAATGAAGAAATGTAGGACAGGAAGAAAGATCGCTTTGAAAAGAATTGTATTGACTTCAATGTTATGTTGCCAATGTTTAATTCTTCTTGAAAACCTGCATGAAAATCCATTTTAATACATTTTAACATGACCTACACATTTTATTTATTTATTTAGACCAGCCCGAGAGAGTCTGGTAAATACATTTTTTGTAGAGTTTTTGTAAAATTTATCTTTCTGGCCATGGCAGCAGCGGCTGTTCTTTTCGATATAAAAATTCACCTGATGTTCCAGCTACTCACTTTTCAGAGAGTGTAATAGATTTTAGAGGTTTGTCTGTTTGATGGGTACTTAGGCCTAGAAGATGAATTGTACTTTTTCCCATAGTACAGAGTCAAATGATAAATGTGGCAGACCCAAAAAAGCTAAGACAATGTATTAAATTACCTTCACAAAAAAGAGTAGAAAGGCTTACTTTTTAATAGGCATGTACTCAGCTGCATAAAAAGCACCTTGGATGTTTGGAATGCAAACCATCTAAAATTGAGAATAGGAGGGGGCAGTAATCTGAGGTCTGTAGTTTTATTAAGGACCCAAATAATTCCAGTTAAAAAATAGTGGTACCAACAGTGGCTTCACAAGAAAGATACACAAAAAGAAAAAAGGTTTTAACAATGCACCTTTTATGCTAATGTCATGGCATAGATTAAAGAAATTGTTGCAATGCCGTCTTTTTTTTCTGCCCCCTTTGGGAAATTTGATTTAACTTCCTGTGACAAAGGAAGACTTTCCTTCTCTTAAGATGGCCATACACTGTACGATTTGGGCTGGTTCCTAATGAAACGGCCAGATTCCGCTCAGTGAGTAGCCTTGTCAGACATCTCTTGCTTAACATCCATCAAATGAAAAATCAAAGGACCTGCGCAGAAAGTTGTTGGCTGCAGTGGTGTCGCTAGGGGGTAGCTATTGGGGCTATAACACTGAATCTGGGGCCCATAGCCCTGAGTCTCTTGCCACAGGGGTCCTTGCCTAACCAGCTGGCCGTGGCTCTCTGCAGCCAAGCTGTATGGCAAGTGACAATCTGCAAATAGTGGCAGGCAACGTGGCAAGCGATCATCCACATCTGGTGGCAAGTTACAATCCATATCTAGTGGCAGGTGATGTGGCAAGTGAGAATCCGCATCAGGTGGCAAGTGGCAATCTGAAAATGGTGGCAAGTGACGTGGCAAGTGACAAGTGACATGACAATCTGCAAATGGTGGCAGGTGACGTGGCAATCTGCAAATGGCAAGTGACGTGGCAAGTGACTATCCACAACTGGTGGCTGGTGACGGTGGCAAGTGACAAACCACATCAGGTGCCAGGCGACGGTAGCAAGTAACAGGCTGCATCTGATGGCAGGAGATGTGGCAAATGACACGCCCAGGGCTCCCACTGATTCTGCATTATGGTGTGTTGAACCACTTCATTATATATTACAATGTAAAAATAGAAACAATGCGCTTTGATCACCCTGACACCATATCAACCATAGTGTCATGATGATTGAAGCGTCAACACCAGCCATTGCCAATTGCTTACCACCTGGGTCACCCCTCCCAGACCTGCTAAAAGGTTACTGACCGCTGCTATGGGCTCTAGCCCCAGATCTTTTGCAGACCTAGCAATGCCCCTATTTGGCTGTATGGGTATTTTGACAGCTGGTAGGGTCGGTTGTCAAAATACGGTAGGCACAGCAGGAGATTCAGACATTTGTGCTGTGTAGTGTGAATGGAGGAATCTGCAGGCTGAACAAAAAAAGCTACCAGTGCATGTCCAGCTTTAGACAATTGTGCTTGGAACTGGTGTACATTCAAAGATTTTTCCTCACATTCTGTTCCAGTGACATTTGTAAAACTTTGAATTTCTAATCATGTTCTTTCCAGTTACAATAATCAGTAGGACAAATAGGGAGGATATAACCCTTCTAAGATTTGGATGGATCCTATATTGCCTCTGATGAGGAATTAATGCAAAGCAATAATATTAGGATTAATCCTATCTAGCTATTGTAAAATGCTAAAAACATTGCTATAAAAAATGCAGAAAAACTTTTTTGCTAAATAAATAAATAAATAAAAAGACTGAATGTTTTGAAAAAAAAATGTTTTTCTTTGTTTCTGTTCTAAAATTCTGCAAATAAATAATTGTTATTCATAAATTTAGCCCAAATTTTATTTTGCTGCATTTCTTTGGTGAAAATAACCCAATCAGTGTATATTATTTAGTCTGTAGGAAAGTTATTTTCCATAAACTGTGGTATATATAGGCCCTAAAATGCTAGGACAACAGAAATACCCCCAAACTACCCCTTTTTGGAAAGTAGACAGTCCAAGGTATTTATTAGGAGGCATGGAGGTTTTTTTGAAGTTGTAATTGTTACTATCACTAGTGCAGTACAGAATCTCCATATAATGGGTGTGAAGGTGATAAGAGACACTGACTGGTGACAGTACAAAAAAAAATTATAAAATATTTTTAACACACTGTGACCAGAGCAATATCATGCTACCATAGTAACATTGTACTGCTCTGGGGAAGTGATCAGGATTTATTTTTATTTTATTTTCACATTATGTTTGCCTATAGCAATGTATTACATTGCTATAAAACAAGCATTTTACTGAGGGCCAGTTCACACCAGACGCAGTTCCTTACAGTTTTGTGTGCATTTTTTCTGCACTAAAAATGCATGCACAGTGTTTTCCATGTATTCCAATGGCTCTAGTTGGCTCTAGTTCACACCATGCAGTCAGTTTCTGGTCAGTTTCTGGTGCAGAAACTGACCGGAAACTGACTGCATGGTGTGAACTAGAGCCATTGGAATACATGGAAAACACTGTGCCTGCATTTTGTGCAGAAAAAAAGCACACGGAACTGAACGGAAGTGCGTTTGGTGTGAACTGTCATGTGACCTGCTGTGATTGGTAAGCTGGTCGAGCCGAGCACTCATATTGGTCATCGACTGTGTCCCATGGACACAGCCGGTGACAGATTGCGAACTGTGTGATCGGCGCATCCAGACAGGAGGTCATATGACGCCCAGTCAGGATAACGAAACCACCGCCCGACTGTCATTTTGCTATAGCCCGGGCGCGAAACGGTTACATTTTAATGCACCATAAAAAATAAAAATAAAACATACCGTATTTATCGGAGTATATCGCACACTTTTTTCCCCTTAAAATAAGGAGGAAATCGTGGGTGCACGATATACGCCGATAGCGGCTTCCCGCGCTCAGTTTGAATTCCTGCGCCGACATATACCGAGTGTAGTACACTCGGGTACATTCGGCTAGGCTCGGCTTCGCTCGTGCTCACGCATAAACGTCACAGAGCGTGAGCACGAGCGAAGCCGAGCCTTACCGAATGTACCGAGTGTACTGCACTCGGTATATGTCAGCGGAGGCGTTCGAACTGAGCGCAGGAAGCGGGGACTCGACTTGAGGCGCGCGCTGGAGAAGCCGGGAGGACACCACGAGGTCGCAGACGGACGCCGGACCGGGCGATGGACGCTGGGCAAGACACCAAAACTGTAAGTAATAAAATCATAAAAAAAATTTTTACAGGAATTTCGGGGCAACTTTAGGGGTGCGCGCTATACCCCAATAAATACGGTACATTGCTTTTCTACACACATTTGTAACTGGGCCCTGAAATTGGGCAACTGTAAAATAAGAGTGGGTAAGTAAACAGTAAAAAGTGGAAGGTCCCACTACCATAAATAAATATATTATTTTTTGACACCCATACTTTGCTCTGTGTTTAAATTTCAAGATAAGCAGCCATGTTTTTTTTTTTTATATTGAAGTCTGAAGAATTGATTTTTTATTATTCCTGGCAGTGTCCTGGCACAGGACATGGCTACATATAGTGTGGGTAGTAATTTAGTGAGTCAGACTGAAGGCCTGTTTATAGAAGGCCCATGTCATCCTTCTCTACTGAAGACAGAGAGCCTGACATAATTGAATTTACTCGTTCCTATTCCTTGTCACAGGCAGATGTCACTTCTACATCTGTTTGTCTGTTTAAATGCTGACTTTTCCTTCTTGCCAGCAGATGTTGCTGTTGTTAAAATACACGGGCAAAAATCAATCTGTAGAGACGGTCTTTGTTGTGTGTGATGGGTAGATGAGTTTTGTTCTGGAGTTAGGACTTCCACATAGCCCTGACTGGGGAAAATAAGATATACCAACATTTTACTCATTACGCAAAAAAAAAAAAAGAAGACAGGGATTGCAAAATTCTAACTATTTCACTGTACAATAGACAGCCTACTGCTTGCTATGTAACCTGACATTGGACTGTACAGGCCACCAACGACTTACGCAAACAAAGTTAAATTTCAAATTTCGACTCGGGAACGACGGCCATACTTAACATTGGCTAGACCACCTAGGGGGCAGCTTTATATTTACGCCGCGTATCTCTACGGAAACGGCGTACATTTACTGCGACGGGCAAAGCGTATGTTCGTGAATCGGTGTAACGACTCATTTGCATATTCTACGCAGACCGCAATGGAATCGCCACCTAGCGGTCGGACTAGAATTGCAGCCTAATGCCCGGTACACACGATCCGATTATCGGACGAATGATCGTCCGTTTTTTTTTGTATGCTAATCTCACGTCGAATCTGATGAGTTTACTAAAGTCACAAAAATTCTCGTACGGCAGAATAAAAAATCGGAAGTGATGTCATGTGTTGTAATGCATTTGTATTGCATTTTCGAACGACAGCTGTACTGATTATACGAAAATCGGACGATCTGGCATAGTACGAAAAAAAATTTCGTGCATGTCCGATAAATAAAATCGGATGAACTGTCCTGATCGGCTCTCGGAAGTTCTGTACTAATAATCCGATTATCGTACGATCGTTTCGAAATCTGCATTTTCCGTTCGATTTTCGGATCGTGTGTATGGGGCATTAGATCCGACGGTGTAAGTCATTTACACCTGTCGGATCTTAGGGAGATCTATGCGTAACCTGATTCTATGAATCAGGCTTATTGATACGACCGGCCGGATTCGGCGATACGACGGCGTATCAGGAGATACGCCGTTGTATCTTCTTTATGAATCTGGCCCAATGTTCTTCCCAGCCGCCTGCACCACCTTCACCTTTGGTTCTGCTTCAAGATTTCATTACTAGGGTCAAGACATTAATGCAGCAAAAAGAAACAGTAATAGTAAAGGTTTTTACACCATTGTGTTCTCTCTTGTCCTGCTGCCATAGGTAGGACCTCAAGAGTACTAAAAACCTGCAACTGCAAATTTAATTTAAAGGGTAACTCCACTGTTGTGGGGTAAAAAGTAGCAAATAAAAAAATAATAATAATATAGCATATTCAATTATCAAGTCATATTGTAATTGAATGTTATTCAAAATTACCTTTCTTTGAGGCTGGGTTCACATTGTTGCGAATTGGATGCGGGTTTCCCCTGTCCTGTGTCCTGTGCGTCTTTTGGTTAATTTCAGGTCCACATTCAGCCAAAATTCAGGCTGAAATTGGACCTTAAACAGTGAATGGGGACGCACCAGACTTGCTGTGAGCCGGACCGTGCTGCAGTGTGAACCCATCCTTACAATCTACAATGTGGCTACCTGGATGTCTAAGCCCAGGTTCACACTGGGCTGCCGGAGTGTACCACTCTCAAGCCCTTTGTGGACAAACTGCCTCCTGCTACAGCCAAGCAGTACAATAATGAGTTACTGCAGGCATCAATGAAGCATTGTCAGGATCAATGGTATCCTCATTGCTGAGAATTAAACAAGCACATATTTACCCATCATGGAGGCGTGTGATTGGCAACCAACTTAATTCTGCAGCAGGATAACAACCCCAAACATACAGCCAATATCACTAAGAACTATCTTCGGCATAAGGAAGAACAAGGAGTCCTGGAAGTGATGGTTTGACCCCCACAGAGCCCTGATCTCCGCATCATAGAGTCTGTCTGGGATGACATGAAGAGACAGAAGGATTTGAGGCAACCAGATGATTTGTGGGTAGTTCTCCAAGATGTTTGGAACAACCTACCTGCCGAGTCCCTTTAAAAACTATGTGCAAGTGTACCTAGAAGAAGAATTAATGCTGTTTTGACTGCAAAGGGTAATGTTGATTTGATTTGGATTTGTCGGCTGTTAATTTACTATTTTTTTTACTCATTTTGTTAATTGATAAAAACAAACCATTAACATAATTTCTGAAAGCTTTCTTAAAGGGGTTGTAAAGGAAAAAAAAATTCCCTAAATAGCGTCCTTTACCTTAGTGCAGTCCTCCTTCACTTACCTCATCCTTAAATTTTTATTTTAAATGTCCTTATTTCTTCTGAGAAATCCTCACTTCCTGTTCTTCTGTCTGTAACTCTCCACCGTAATGGGAAGCTTTCTTCCTGGTGTGGAGAAAGTCTCTTAAGGGGGGAGGGGGCGAGCAGGCAAGTCAGGACACTCTCTACTTTGCAGATAGAGAAAGGAGCTGTGTGTTAGTGGGCATCCTGACACTCCTGCTCGCCCCCTCCCCCCTCAAGAGGCTTTCTCCACACCAGGAAGAAAGCCTTGCATTACGATGGTGAGTTACAGACAGAAGAACAGGAAGTGAGGATTTCTCAGAAGAAATAAGGACATTTAAAAGCAAAATTGAAGGATGAGGTAAGTGAAGGAGGACTGTACTAAGGTATTTAGGGGGAAAAAATATTTCCTTTACAACCCCTTTAATATACAGAATTTTTTCACTAAAGTTTGAAAATCACCTTTGGTCCTAATTAACAACAACAAGGATCACTGGCCACTTCTGTGCACACCAGCTATGGCTGCAATTTCTAACATTCTATGCTTGCAAGTAAGTCTGCTTAGGAGTATTTTTGGGTCCCTTTAACATTCTGTGATTTCATCCAGCCCCGATGAAGAAGGATTTTATATCCCCAAAAATGTTGGCTGTCCTTTGCTCTTCTTGTTGTAACCAGTTAAACAATAAATACTTTGAACTCTTAAGGATGTCCAGTACCCCACCAACATTACCTCTTCTTCCACTAAAGAATGCCCAGTAGATTACCCTGCTAAACATCAAAGGACTTAAAGCGGGGGTTCACCCGCACATAACACTTTTTCCCCTTAGATTCCTGCTCGTTTTGTCTAGGGGAATCGGCTACTTGTTTTAAAATATGAGCTGTACTTACCGTTTACGAGATGCATCTTCTCCGCCGCTTCCGGGTATGGGCTGCGGGACTGGGCGTTCCTATTTTGATTGACAGTCTTCCGAGAGGCTTCCGACGGTCGCATCCATCGCGTCACGATTTTCCGAAAGAAGCCGAACGTCGGTGCGCAGGCGCAGTATAGAGCCGCACCGACGTTAGGCTTCTTTCGGCTACTAGTGACGAGATGGATGCGACCGTCGGAAGCCTCTCGGAAGACTGTCAATCAAGAAGGAACGCCCGCTCCCGAAGACCCATACCCGGAAGCGACGGAGAAGATGCATCTCGAAAACGGTAAGTACGGCTCATATTTTAAAACAACTAGCCGATTCCCCTAGACAAAACGAGCAGGAATCTAAGGGGAAAATATAAAAAAAAAACATCATTGGGTGAACTCCCGTTTTAAGCAATAAAGCTTAGAGAACCAAACAGAAAGCTTTGGATACAACAAAATGTTATTTTGGAACTTTTGGTTAGATGCACTGAGCTAAGGTTATGGTTACATGAAGGCCAAAGGCTTGAAACATGAACTTTGAACTAGTGAAAATTTTGGAGTAAAGTAAACTGGACCAGGATCATTTCCTTGCAAGAGCACCAAAAAGCAAAAACCTTGGACAGGTATTTCACACAGCAGAATTAAGCCCTAAAGAGGCACAACAGACGCTCAAGGGCAATCCAGCATGGAACCGCGGCACACCCTCACATGTCAAATAGGAAAAGCAAAATTATATTATAATCTCGTTCCTTACTATCCACCAATCAAATTGTATTTTGACACAACCTACACATCTTGTGGCCCCCTCTTGAACAGCCCAACTAAAACTGGCTATTTGAGACATCTGTACAGTCTACAAACCTGAGTAGGTTACCAACATCATAAAATGAATTGCTTGTTCTCTAAGATTCTTTGTTTCTCTATAAACCTTGCCCTAAATATAAGGCAAACGTAATTGAATTTGAAATGTGCTCTGGAGTACTGTGACCGAGAAACATTCATGCTTATAAGTGACCTTCTCTTAAGGTCCCTCCACTCCTTCATTACTATCTCATCTTTCAGAAAGTAATATCAAGTGATAACAAGATGGTTATTATCAAATAAAATTGATCCGAGTCAGAATCTCACACTGGCACAAAATGTGTGCTATATATAAGTGACAGAAATGATTTGGCACTTGCACATCAATGATGTGAAACTGCTGTCAGATTCTCTTCTATATTCCTTCTAATGAGTTTACAAATTAAAGGAAAACTATAATATTTTTTAGTGCGTGTACATTTTGAGTTATTATTGCAATACAACAAAAATCTGAAATCACTTTTTGATATGATTCTTACATTTTTACTTCCTTGCTGTTCCATATTTTTATAATGCTATTTCTCAAACAGATTTACAGATTCTCCCCCTAATAGCTATGCGTACGGCACACAAGCTGACTGATGAGATCAGATATAATTATTACAGATAATGGATGACGGTGCGATAAACAGGCATAATCCAACCTCTAAAAATCTTTAGCAATAAGCATGATGGTTCGGCTCAGTGGAGTGTGCATGTTTGTGCATATGGAAGAGGGGAAGGAGAGCACTGAGCATACTTACCTGGTGCTCACTACTTTAGAGAAAAACAATAGTCATGTGCCCCCAACAAGGGTGGAGATGTCAGGCGCAAATCATTGCTTCATCCAACCCTACCAGAGCAGATCAGACAAGAATCATCTATGTCTGTTAAGCATCTTTAGGCAGGCCATGAACAGACATATAGGCATACCCCACTTTTAAAGCGGGGGTTCTGCGGGAAAACATTTTTTTTTCAGGCGCATCTACTGCCTTTAACATAGTTGTAAGTGTACTTACGTCTCTGAATTTTCGAGCCATCCGCATGCACATTCGGCCGTGAAGAAATATTTATAAAAATTGTGTCCTGTCATGTTCCATCTTGCTTGTGGGCACTGTGAAGCCCACAAGCAAATACTTCCGGGATTCTATCCCGCGCATGGGCAGTGTTATCAGCACAAGCTCACAAAGCACTGCAGCTGATCACAAAAGCCTGCAATATTTACTGATACAGCGTTATACATCGTCTCCTGGGAAGCGAGACACTGTGCTCCCAGGAGACATTGCGATCTGGGAATGAAGTGACACGCCCACTCCCACGGGAGTGATAGCCGGAAGTGGCTGCTAATTTCGCCCCAATTAAAGGTATTGAAATGATTTTAAAAATTTTGCATAGCGGACTGTTTATGTATTTAGTGTGCTGGTCTGAATGAGGTTCAGTTTATAAAGAGGGTGAACCTCCACTTTAAGTACACAATGGGGTTTATTTACTAAAGGTGGAAAGCGCAAAATCAGGCTCACTTCTGCTTAGAAACCAATGAGCTTCTAACTCCAGCTTGTTCAATTAAGCCTGGTAATAAAACCTGGAAGCTCATTGGTTTCTGTGCAGAAGTGAGCCTGATTTTGTACTTTCCAGCTTTAGTAAATAAACCCCATTGTGTACTTAAAAGTGGGATAAGCCTGTATGTCTCCCTGAAAACGATGGAGGAAGACAACTACCTATCCTCTGTAGATGCAATACCCTCTGCTGTACCTTGTGTGACACACCATGATGAATAGACACTATGGGGGTTATTTACGAAAGGCAAATCTACTTTGTACTACAAATTGCACTGAAATCCACTTTGCACTACAAATTGCACTAAAAGTGCACTTGGAAGTGCATTCGCTGTAGATCTGAGGGGGACATGCAAGGAAAATAAAAAAAAACAGCATTTTAGCTTGCACATGATTGGATAATAAAATCAGCAGAGCTTCCCCTTCTTTCAGATCTTTCCCTCAGATCTACAGTGACTGCACTTCCAAGTGCACTTTCAGTGCAATTTCAAGTGTACTTTGCACTTGTAGTTTGCACTTGCAGTGCAAAGTGGATTTGCCTTTCGTAAATAACCCCCTATACACACAGGTAAAGCATGGAGGAGAGGACTGGATCGGCCCTGTTGCATAAAGACATTTTGGGGTTAACTTTACTAAAGGAAAATAGACTGTGCACTTTAAAAGTGCAGTTGCTTCAGACCTTAATAAAAGCTTTGCTTTGCAAAGGATACCCAATTACATGCAGGGAAAAATTATAAAAAAAGCATTTTTGCTTGCATATGATTGGATGATGGAAGTCAGCAGAGCTTCTGCTCATTTACTAAGCTCTGGAGCAACTGCTCTTGTGAAGTGCACTTTGCAAAGTCTATGAGTAAGCATCTATCCAAGATGTGAAACGCGTTAGCCATTTGTCCCTGTATGTCCACTTCTCACCATTGACTGTTGCTTTGCATGATTTTTTGGATACTTTACAGTTTTGGATTTTATCCTTTGCTATTTTTTCAATAAATATCGCCTATCAGAGTGCGGCAATCCAGGATCATCTTTTCTCTTCATGCAAAGTCTATTTGCCTTTAGTAAATCAACCCCTTTGTGTGCAGTAGTGTTTCCAAAGTATGAAGTGCTCTGCATCTAAAGAAAAGCCATAAACAACTATGTGTGAAATTGAACAGTAATATCAGTATGGACACATATCATGGACACATACCCTATGTCTGATTAAACTTATTCCCCAAGCTGCACAAAAAGGATAAAAAAAAGTATAGCATAGTGTATACATGTAATGAGCAAAATGACTGCTCAAATTAATGTTCATCGAGCTTAGTAAATAAGGTAAATCTTTGTTCACTTTTAGCTAGTCAATCACATGCAAAGGAAATTAACCACTTCCCACCTTGCGGCCGACTATATACGGCCGCAAGGTGGCTCTCATCTGCCGGGAGGCCGTTTATATACGGCCACCGGCCGTTGCGTCACACAGGTGCCGATGCGCGTGCTTGGCGGCCGCGATGTCCGCCAGGCACCCGCGATCGGCAGTCACAGAGCCAGGGACGTGGAGCTCTGTGTGTAAACACAGAGCTCCACGTCCTGTCAGGGAGAGGAGACCAATGGTGTGTCCCTTGTACATAGGGACAACCATCGGTCACCTCCCCCAGTTAGTCCCCCTCCCCCACAGTAAGAATCACTCCCAGGGTACATGTTTAACCCCTTGATGCCCCCCCCCCCCCCTTCCCTGCCAGTCACATTTATACAGTAACCAGTGCATTTTTATAGCACTGTTTGCTGTATAAATGTGAATGGTCCCAAAAACTTGTCAAAAGTGTCCGATGTGTCCGCCATAATATCGCAGTTGTGACAAAAATCGCAGATCGCCGCCATTACTAGTAAAAAAAAAAATAATAATAAAAAAAAAGTAATAATTGTATCCCCTATTTTGTAGGCGTTATAATGTTTGCGCAAACCAATCACTATATGCTTATTGTGATTTTTTTTTTTTAACCAAAAATATGTAGAAGAATTCAAAGCGTGACAGTGCCAAAAGCTGAAATTTCGCCTGGGCAGGAAGGGGGTATATGTGCCCACTAAGCAAGTGGTTAAGATGAAAACAGACTCTTTTCTTGTACATGACTGGATGTTCAAAGTGAATGCAGGTTCTAATTTACTAAGATCAGTGAATATTAACCTCCTGAGCGGTGTTCCCGAGTCAGACTCGGGGTGAGATTTTTGGGCTAAAATCGGTAACCCCGAGTCAGACTCGGGCTTGCCTCGCTGGATGTACAGGGAGTGTTTACTTACCTTGTCCCTGGATCCAGCGATGCCACCGCGCTGTGTGAGCGAGCGGGACCTCGCTCGATTCACACAGCGTCCTCCTGTGCCGCCGATCTCCGTTCCCTGCGACGTTACGACGCACGGGAGCGGAGAACGGCGCCAAATTCAAAAACGTAAACAAACACATTACATACAGTATACTGTAATCTTATAGATTACAGTACTGTATGAAATAAATACACACCCCCCTTGTCGCTAGTGGTCTGCCCAGTGCCCTACATGTCATTTTATATAATAAAAACCTTTTTTCTCCCTGCAAACTGTAGATTGTCCATAGCAACCAAAAGTGTCCCTTTATGTCAAAAATAGTTTTAGAGCAGCTAGAAAACAGCGATAATAAATTATAATCACTTGCAGAAATGTGCGATAGCGATTTGTGGGGAAATTCGTCATAAAAAAAAAAAAATAATGACAACGACAATTCTGCAACTGAGCAAATTTCAGTGATTTTGATTTGATTACATTATTGAATAATTTTTATTATAATTATATTATTATTTGTTATAATTATTTATAGTTATTTATTATATTATAATTTATAATTTTGTTTTTAAAAAAATGTCATACCCGGGATGCCTATTAGACTCTGGTTTGGTCAGATTTAAGTGAGTTATTTCTAAAAATTACAGGCCTACAATATAAAACGCCAAATTTCCTTGCAAATAATGGTACCGCTTTCAGCATGTTTTTTCTGAAAGAATCATACCGCCAGGGAGGTTAAGTGTACAAAGTGATCAATGTCTACTTACTTAGTAAATCAACCCTCCTGTTTAGCATTACAATTCCACAAAGAAACAAGGATTTAAAAATATTACTTTACAATATAAAATTAATTCAAGCAACCTTTTCTAAATGTACTGATCCTGTATAGAATATTTTAGTTACACATTTTGCCATTTACAAAAATAAATATAAACGTTGGGAGCATTTCAATCAAGTTTCATGGGTGACAGGAAAGGCGTGCAAATGGCACTGAAGTCCTTTGTCTGCAGGGGCAATGTAAGAGGTAAACTTCAAGGATTTGATAGAATGGAAGGTGTTTTTGAGGGATTGTTCAATATGATGGACATGTATTTATTTATTTATTTTCCCAACCATATAACTATATTCTTACCTATTTCCAGGCCACTTCTGTCTGGTCATGTGATCCGGCTCCCTTGTGTCCGGCTTCAGGGGAGAGAAGGGAGCGCTGACAGAGGATGGGCTATAGAAGCCTATAGGTGACATCACCACTCCAGGCTTTACTAGCCATTGTGGGAGCGCTCTCTCCTCTCCCCTGCAGCCACTGAGGGCTGAAAACACTGGTCTACAATTTTTGGGAAATTATTGACCTCTGAGATAAAATGTGCTAATTCTTACGAATTTTGATTAAATGAATTAGAAAACAGGTGATAAAATATATTTCACAATAAAGATTTATACACAGGCGAGTATATTTGCCTATAAGGGAGGAATGTGTCTGATGAACATGATGCCTCGTAACTTCTCGAGAAAGTACTGTAGAACAATGAAAATGTTACCACATGGAAGTGTATACATTTATCTTCACTTTAAGTCTAAAGATTATTACCTAACTGTAATTTATTGTTCTTTTATTGCAAGGTACATTTGTCTTGGTCAGATCTACGCATCATACGGTTACATCTGGTGGCTAATGGAAGTGTCGTTGCTTAACATTTCCAAGGAACAGCTGCGTGATATTTTCCGCCAGAAGACAATATGCCTCGAAACTGAGTAAACAACGCAGATAACTTCTGCTACATTTGTTTTGGATGCAAAATATGGGATCAGGAGAAGAATTGGGCCCCTCATTATTATTGCATTACGCGTGCAACTTATCTGCGTCATTGGCTAAACAAGAAGAAAAAGTATACGCCTTTGACAGTCCAAATAGTGTGGAGGTAGCATGAAAATGTTACATGAAAAAACAATCAATGAATGGAAAGTTAGGTTATTGGTAAAGAAAAATATACCGTAAATATGATGATTGGCGTGGCACCATTCTCATTCCTATATCACATTTTGCAGAAAAGTTATGGAGCATAATCGCACATCCTTGCCGTACATACCGTTTTATCTATATTTTCACAGCGGCTTCCGGGTATGTAATCTGCGGGACTGGGCGTTCCTAATTGATTGATATGCTTCCGACCGGCGCATACAGCACGTCACGAGTTGCCGAAAAAAGACGGACTGCAAGTCGGCTCTATACGGCGCTTGCGCACCGACGTTCGGCTTCTTTCGGCAACTTGTGGCGCGCTGTATGCGCCGGTCGGAAGCATGTCAATCAATTAGGAACGCCCAGTTCCGCAGATTACATACATGGAAGCCGCGGTGAAAATATAGATAAAACGGTATGTACGGCAAGGATTTAATAAAAAATCAGCCTAATGTCATTCTCACAACTCGGCTGAATGTAATGTTAACATTTTTTTGGGGATGAACCCCCGCTTTAAGCAATAGGTGCTGGAACTCAACCACAAACCCCCCCAAAACCTCTGCCCCTACACACACCTCACAAACAGTAGGAGAGTCTTAAAGGGGCATTAAATACCAGTATTGCATTACATACAGAGTGCAGAGTTCAGGAGGGATGCACACAGAGTGCAGAGCCTTCAATTGTAAACATAGAAACCGGACATCTGTGTTTACAAGTGATTGTGGTGAGCAGACACCAAAGGGTCTGAGCCAGAGGTGGTGGAACTGAGTTCCACCAAGTTCCACCTGAAAAAAAGCCCTGTGTCCATGTAACCTTTGGTTTCCCAAGCTGCCTGAGAAATGTTGCACATGATCACCACCAACCATAAGGGCTCTGATTGGTGCCATTTTTACAATGGAATAAATCACAGACAAATTAATAATTGAGAGTCTCGGGTGTTATATAAGTCCTAAGGCCCCCTTCACATGTACGGATCCCGTGAGGATCCGTACATGTCTCATCCGCTTGCTCAGCGGGGATCGCTCCGTTGATCCCCGCTGAGCCGGCAGATGACAGGGCGGCCCCCGCACACTGTGTAGGGACCACCCTGTCAGATCTCAGCTCTCCCCTATAGGGGGATCGGATGAACATGGACCGTCTCTCCGTGTTCACCTGATCCACTCTGCAGACAGATGGAAAAATAGGAAATTTCCTCTGTCTGCAAGATCGAACCATAGTGGGGACCGATGAGATCGGGTGTCAGTGGATGTTCATCCGCTGACACTCGCTATCCCATAGGGATTAATGTACAGTGGGGATCGAAAGTTTGGGCACCCCAGGTAAAAATTTATATTAATGTGCATAACGAAGCCAAGGAAAGATGGAAAAATCTCCAAAAGGCATCAAAGTACAGATTAGACATTCTTATAATATGTCAAAAAAAGTTAGATTTTATTTCCATCATTTACACTTTCAAAATTACAGAAAACAAAAAATGGCGTCTGCAAAAGTTTGGGCACCCTGCAGAATGTATAGCTTGCACTGCCCCCTTTGCAAAGCTGAGACCTGCCAGTGCCATGGATTGTTCTCATCCTATAAACTGCTCGGCCCACTTATCTCCCATGGATATGTTACACGGTCATTGTTATTGTACCAAAGAGATATTTTGCAACAATCGAGGTTTAATAACAGTCCCTCTAAATAGGTGGCACTTAGCACATTAAAGTAGTAATAGCACTCTTCTTGATGCACAATTTGATTAGGACGGTCAAACAAGTTAGCCAAAACCATTTAATTCATCTTTCCAATTTAATTAGAACCATTGTTTATATCTAATCTATATATTATCAACAAGATACAAGGAAACTTAAAAATGTCTGAAACATGAAACAAACTCCAAACCTTGGAGAATAAATCAGCTGCATTTAATAGTATGTATTATGTCGCTGGATCATTTCCAGGAGATAGCACCTAATGTATGGAGGAAAAATATGAAAGCAAGAATTATTCATTCTGGAACTGTCCTGCCATTCTGCCCCTGTAATGTGTCCCAGAAATCAATAGCACCTAGTTTAGTCTACCACTACACTTAACAACAGTATGGAAAAAAATCAATGACTTCAAAAAATATAGCTGAAGGTACACTACGCTTTTTACACACCAAGGGCACTTTCATACATACTGCATTATGTGTCATAGGTTAATGTTCAGTACAGCCATATCAATAACACTCTGGCACGATGTATGAAGAGGGATCAGAGCTTTAGGTGCACCAGCCTCTAGGAAAACTTCATGCAGAAAACAATAAGAAAAGTTTTCTATATTTACTTCAAGCAAATATCTGAAGCAACAAGTAAACCCAAAACATGACAACACTGCAACTGTGCTAAAATCAGAATGTCAATTCAGTTTACCTTTAATTTCAGTTGTAGATAATTCCAAGTTGTCAGATTCAGCATATTTTTGTAGTGTTGATTTATAAGTCTATAGCTCTTTGTCAATGACTCTGTGATGTACAGCCTCTCACTTTAAGACCTATGAAAGATTCGGAGTCTCGCAAACACTTGGGCCCAGATTCACGTAGGAGATACGCCGTTGTATCTCTGAGTCAGAGGCGTACGCCGTCGTATCTTAACTGCATATTTACGCTGGCCGCTCGGGGCGTGTACGCTGATTTACGCCTAGAATATGTAAATCAGCTAGATACGCCAATTCACGAACGTACGCCCGGCCGTCGCATTACAGATACGCCGTTTACGTTAGGCTTTTTCCGGCGTAAAGTTACCCCTGCTATATGAGGCGCAGCCAATGTTAAGTATGGACGTCGGGCCAGCGTCGAATTTTACGTTGATTACGTTGTTTGCGTAAGTCGTTCGCGAATAGGGCTGTGCGTCATTTACGTTCACGTCGAAAGCATTGGCTTTTTGCGGGTTAATTTGGAGCATGCGCACTGGGATACTTTCACGGACGGCGCATGTGCCGTTCGTAAAAAGCGTCATTTACGTGGGGTCACCATACATTAACATAAAACATGCCCACATGTTCCATATTTGAATTAGGCGGGCTTACGCTGGCCTATTTACGCTACGCCGCCGCAACTTTGCTTTGAGAATACTGCACTTGCCTGTCAAAGTTGCGGAGGCGTAGCGTAAATAGGATACGTTACGCCCGCTCAGAAATACGCGCTCCCTACGAGAATCTGGCCCAAGATCTGCAATTTTTCAGGTTTAGATTTAGGGCCATTATGAAATTGAGAATACTGGCAACCATAGGGAAATGCCAGTATGCAGTTGGTGATATGCAGTAGATGTAATGTATACAAAGTAGGGTTAATAGCAACATTTTAACATTCAGAGATTGCCTGTAATGGAAGAGAAGTGGTCTTTTAGACCCCTTTCACACTGAGGGAATTTTGCTTTAAAAATAGCGCCTGCAATCCGCCCTTAAACAGCTGCTCCTCACACTCCAGTGTGAAAGCCCGAGGGCTTTCACACTGGAGCGGTGCGCTGGCAGGGTGTCAGAAAAGGTCCTGCCAGTAGCTTCTTTGGAGCGCATTAGCAGCGGCCCATTGCGGGCAGTATTTACCCTTTCTCGGCTACTAGCAGAGGTTAAAAGCGCCCCATTAGCAGCGAAACGAGCCGCAAATCCGACTGTAAAATAGCAGCATTTTACCGCTATTTTACCGCCGACGCTATGGGCGGCACCAGTGTGAAAGAGGTCTAAAAGAGGAAGCAAACTTCCATCTTTAAATGTTATCTTTAAAGCCTATATTAGGGCTTAACTATAGGTAGTGTAAATATCTCCTAAATGTGCACCGTTTAGGAGATATTTAGTGTACATGCAGCCAGTGACATCACTGGCCACCTTTGCCATTCCTTCAGAGCCCTATGCCAATACTGGTGGCTCCCACGCGCATGCGTGCAGAAGTGACCTCATCGCAGCTCCAGCCAGTCACAGAGCCGGAGTCTTCACTTCCTGGTTCCCTCACCGAGGATGGCGGGGGGCAGCAGAGTGACGAGCGATCGCTCGTCCTCTGCTGCGGACGCCGCTGGACCATCTATGATTGGCTTATTTCTTCCTGTAAATTTTATTATAACTTCAACACCCCCTGAAATCCTACACCTAATACCAAATGTGCCTTGTTTTAAACTGTCTTGGGCAGGGATCCTGACTAACTTCAAATAGGCCTGTATGGTAGAGTGGCCAGACGGAAGCCACTCCTCAGTAAAAGGCATGACAGCCCACCTGGAGTTTCCCAAAAGGCACCTGAAGGGCTCTCAGACCATGAGAAACAAAATTCTCTGGTCTAAAAAAACAAGGATGGAACTCTTTGGCCTGAAAGGCAAGCATCATGTCTGGAGGAAAGAAAGTTGTACCCTTAACTATACTTTAATTCTCTCTGTGTTCTCATAATCTTCACATTAACAGTTCATGTACCCATAATGCTTACACTTTCCCTGTACCTACAGTCCTCCCTGTACCTATAACCCTCAAACTTACTCCTGTACCTGCAATCCTCACATTAACATAACTCTAACACTAAAGCAGGCCATAGATTATTAACAGTCAGTGTTAATGGGGGAATCTCTAGGCGTGGGGAGCCACTAAGTATAAATAGTTGATAGAATTAAACATATAATCATTATTACTTTCAATAAAATCAATTTTACAAAGGGAAAACATTCCTTGCCAATACCATCCCTACAGTGAAGCATGGTGGAGAGAGCATCATGCTGTGCGGATGTTTTTCAACGGCAGGAACTGGGAGACTCATCGGGATTGAGGGGAAGATGAATGCAGCAATTTACAGACATCCTTGAAGAACACCTGCTCCAGACTGAACAGCTGCTAAATAGGAATGTGACAAAATTCAATAGACAGGATATTGGAAAATGTATATGTAAATAATAAACTATATGCAAAAAAATTATCAATCTCAGATATGGTGAAATATGAGACAAAATATTAAATGGTTAAAACCAAAGTGAAAAAACATTCCAAAAGTGAAACAATCCTGTGGTAAGTACGTATAAAGTCCATCCCAATAAGTTATTGGCTCCAAAGTGGGGTGCAGTGGCCTTAACAGGCACATGGAATCTCAAAGAAGGTTTATCCTCCACACAAGATAAGGGGCTTGTACTCTCACCGGAAATGTGGTGGACTCAAGTGTCAGCGACAACGAGTAAATCAAGTGAGGATGGCCCGATGAGCAGATCTCCTAAACGATCCAGGGAATCCACGATACTCCAAAACCGAAACCAATGAATCATGCAGATGCCCAAAAGACTGGAACTAGGATGTTCGGCATCTAGCCCAGGAAGCCAGGAACTCTCATCCGGATGGATATAAAAAGAAAACATGCCTCCATACGGTGTCGGTCAAAAATATTGGGTTTTATTAAAAACCAACATTCATCTATAAGAAAAAAAAATATATGATCACAGAATAAAAGCAATGTGGGAAGCATATGCCCCATTTGGACGAAACACGTCGGACTTGGCTTTCTGCTTTCTATCTTATGGATGAATGTTGGAAAATCTGAAAATCTTTACACAGAGTAAATTTAAACATACAAAGGCACATTTAAATGTTTAATCAGTTTTGTTCCCATATTAATCTGTTGTCCAGTTACATCTTGTTTTATAGTAAATACGCTGTATTTCTTTGGCTGCCAGGGGAACAAGAAACGCTAATAAAACCAGCCAAGTTTTTTTTTAAATAGTCAAAAGCTAATAGTGGAGATCTAACTTTCCAGAACAATACAAGTCTTTTATTCTCCTTTAAATTGTGTGGTGGTCAAGGTGAATCAAGGACTGGCAGCGTGTAAACATCAGCTAAAGAAAAAATCATCTGAGGAACAAATGATTCTTCATTGCTACCCATACTATTATAAATGTCAGTCCTCTTAGTTCTCAGCTTGTTCCTGCCTTAAAGGAGTTGTAAAGGAGAAAATTTTTTTGCCTACAATTACCGTCTGCAAGGTAGACAGACAGAATAGTGTAACGATTCTGTTAAAAAACGAGAAAATACCTATTAAATTCCTTCATCTATATCACCTCCAGCGTTCTAGTTTCTGTTCTCTCATTCACTTCCTGGATTGCGGCGCTCGTTCATGTAAGAACTACATTTCCCAGTATGAATTGCGGCACGCCCAGTAATTCACACCTCCTTGAAGTCTCTAACACGTAGAGAGCGTCCTGCCACACAGATGTAGTTCCCAGGAGGGGGCGAGCACGTCACTGACCGCCGCAGTAAACCCTTCCTTCACTGTGGTGAGTTACAATCAGACAAGCAGGAAGTGAACAGAACAGAGAAGAAATAGAGCAACGTCTGAGCAAAAACGAACAATGAGAAAGTGAAAAGAGGAATGTCTGCGGGTAAAGGATGCTTATTATGAAAAAAAAATATTTCCTTTACAACCCCTTTAAGACAAATGTAGCAAATAACTTCTGGCTGGTCTGGCTGTTTAACCCAGGTTCTGATCCAAAAATGGTGTTGTCAGCCAGGTGCACAAAGTTCCACTCAGTCCTTCACACAGTGATCAGGCAGATAGTGTATTTTTGTAGACAAATCCCTGCATGCGGGGTATGGTATGGGATTTTGAAGGTGCATATTGAATTATTCAAATATTCTTATTATAACTTTGTCCAAAACAATAATCATAGGAAGTCACGTTTTTACTGTTAAACAGCTGATTTTATTCATAAATATATATTATGTAGAAAAATTATTAAAAGGGAAAGGGAGTTACAACAAAGTGCATTTTTTCCAAATGTATCCCATGCTAGCAGTCCTACATGTTTCACCTTAATTGAGGCTTCTTCAGGGACGCACGGACACAGAAAAAATCTCCGAGCATTCGGAAATCCTCCTATATAGCAAAAGTGCACCTCTCCCTGTATAACAGGGTTCACTATTGTAGCAAATCGAGACAATAGTACGTCAGACGTCTCCCATGTATCAATGTCCAAAATAGGTCATGTATATATATATATATATATATATATATATATATATATATATATATATATAGCTAAAACCTATGTGGCTGGGAAGCCTGGATTGCACGTGTCCTGCTGGGGGAGCCAAGTCAGATGTACAGCCGCTAAGAGACTCTTATCCACAAAGGACTTCTATGGATCTTTTTGCTTAGAAGCCTGATGAGTATTTTAAGTGTATAAGCTGGCATGAGATACATCTCTGCGGCTTTCATAGTGACACATTTATGTGTGCGCACTTCATCTGTGCAATCCAGGCTCCCCAGCCACATAGGTTTTAGCTTCATATATATATACATGACCTATTTTGGACATTGATACATGGGAGACATGTGACGTACTATTGTCTCGATTTGCTACAATAGTGAACCCCGTTATACGGGGAGTGTCACGTACCTGGTGATAGAGCCTGACGTGCAGGGAGCGGCTACTCTTGCTTCTCTGACTCCGGAGCCCCTGGTAGTGTAGACAGGGAGCTCGAGAGTACAAAGTCGCACAAGCGCCTGGCAGGAACGCTGTGCTGGAGCTGAGGTGGACTCCTGTAGATTCCAGGGAGATGTCAGCGGTGCCGGGGATAGCAGGACAACAGACAGCTGGAGCTTGGTGCAGAAAGCCGGGATCAGCAGCAGGAGGGAGGTGTGCTGTAGTACAGGCACAAGCAGGGTCAGGCAGGCCGGGTCAAACACTGGCGGGCAGATCAGGTACAGGGTAGAAGCAGGAGCGAATTAGAGGAGCAGGCAGAGACAAGGTCAGACAAGCCGGGGGTCAGGGCAGGCGGAGGTCAAGGAGTATCAGAGGCAAGCCGGGTCGCAGGAGCTGTAGACAATCAGGTAATGGGTGTCAGGTGGGTCACGGGAGGCGCTGAAGACCGAACAGCAAGAGGCTCCATTAAAGGATCAGCTCCATTAAATAGCCTGGTTTGGTGCCAAAATGGCGTCAGCACATGCCCGCGCGCCGCTGCCGCATGTGCGCGTGCCCGTGCGCGCCGATGCGTTGTTGCCACTCATGCGTGCGCCTGTGTGCGCATGAGCCATATAATAGCCTTATGGCTGCCTGCAGACTTGACACTTGCACCAACGGTACGACTAGGCCCCAGCACTAGTTGGCTGAAAAGTTAGTACTAAGGACTATCTGTCTACAGCTGCTACACAGAGACCTTTACCTACTGCTTATGCTAAGAGGTACCTCTCAGAAGCCATTGCACCATTTCCTAGCCATTCTCCTAGAATGCACTCTAGACTAGTTATAGTATTATTATTCACATTGTAGTTAATGGTAATATTCACTTTTTATTGCTGACTTTGCTGGTTTGTGAGTTAATGTGATAGATACTAAAGCTTCGGTTTAAAAAAAATAAAAATAACAAACATGTTATTCTTACCTCCACTGTGCAGCTAGTTTTGCACAAAGAACATCCTCTTCTGGGGTCCCTCAGCGACTCTCGCAGCTCCTCCCCGCATCAGATAACCCCCTAGGAGAAGCGCTCTCTCGAGGGGGTTACCTTGCGGGCACGCTCCTAAATCATTCATTCGGTGTCCAGTGTCCATAGATGCCAAGTGTATGACTCAGCCCTGCCCCCTGGCGCCAGCATCATTGGATTTGATTGACAGCAGCATGAGCCAATGGCTGCGCTGCTATTAATCTATCCAAACAAAGCCGGGACTTCATGGAAAGAAGGACAGCGGAGGAGATGAAGGGGCTCAGGTAAGTAAAACGGCGGGCCAGTGACTGCCAGGTGTTTTTTTACCTTAATGCATAGGATGCATTAAGGTGAAAAAACACGAGCCTTTACAACCCCTTTAATCCCAGTCTAGTGGTACAGAACTCTGTTCTAAGTTACTTTGGCATAATGATTATACTGTCTAGCAGAATCTACCTTCTGTGTGCTCATTTATTATTATCATTATTATACAGGATTTATATAGCACCAACAGTTTGCGCAGTGCTTTACAATACAATACAATTCAATACAGGAGGAATCAGAGGGCCCTGCTTGTTAGATTTATGCTCAAACCACCATTCATTCGAACCCGTACTAATATATTAAGTTCATTCAGCAGTAAACGGTCTTGTGTCTATTTCCTAGTACTAATTCACAGCCAGGTTAAAGACATCTGTACTCGTGTTCTTGTAAGTGCTTGCAGTGACTTTTATTCAACCAGGTGTGTCAGAGGAGCTGAGGTTGTTCTTGGAGTTGAGGCACAGAAAAGAGAACCCAAATTAGCAAGCGGCTCCTCCGGGGGGTAGTGTTACACTGATAACAAAAGCCAGATTCTACTAATTGACCACAAAACCATGATAAGAGAAAGAAAGGGTACTTACAATGATAAGCAGGTTTTGTAGGAGCACTTCGAAATATGGATTTGCAACCAGAATAAATACCTAGGGCCGGATTCAGAAAAGAGATACGACGGCGTATCTCCTGATACGCCGTCGTATCTCTGAGTCCGGCCTGATTCAGAGACTCAGTTACGCATTGATATCCCTAAGATCCGACTGGTGTAAGTGTCTTACACCGTCGTATCTTAGGCTGCATATTCTCGCTGGCCGCTAGGTGGCGCTTCCATATAGTTACGCGAGGAATATGCAAATTCGTATTTACGCCGATTCAGAAACGAACGACCGCCGGGCGCTTTTTTTTTTACGTCGTTTGCGTCCGGCTTTTTCTGGCGTAAAGATACCCCTGCTATATGAGGGGTATGTGCGGCGTATCCTATGTTAAGTATGGCCGTCGTTCCCGCGTGAAATTTTGAAAATTTTATGTCGTTTGCGTAAGTCGTTCGCGAATAGGGCTTTGCGTAAGTTACGTTCACGTCGATACCAATGAGGCTTTGCGGCGGATTTTTGAGCATGCGCACTGGGATTGTCTCACAAACGGCGCATGCGCCGTTAAAAAAAAACGTAAAAAACGCGGGGTCAAGTCAAATTAAAATAAAACACTCCCCCAACATCCCCATTTGAATTAGGCGGGCTTACGCCGGCCCACATACGTTACGCCACCGTAACTTAGGGCGCAAGTTCTTTCTGAATACGGAACTTGCGCCCAAAGTTACAGCGGTGTAACGTATCTACGATACGTTACGCCGGCCGGACAGATAGACCATTCTATCTGAATCCGGCCCCTACTAGAGCTTAATGGCAATTTTCTTATTTTTTTTGAGAGAGAGAGAAATCATGAATAAGCCCAAATTTGGCAAGCAGTTGCCAGAAAAAGATGGTGTCATTGTTTACATCTAAAAAAAATACATCTTTGAATGTTTGTTTGTATATGAATTTGTATTATATTTAAACATGCATACTTTTTAATATGAACCCAGACATCATTTATTGCTTTCTTGTTATCGCATAGAAAAAAAATACCCCCAGGTCGGGGTTTGTAATTTGTTATATTGTTACAATGCCACAAACACCCGTCTCAAATATCTCAGCTCTGCATGTCTCATAATCTTGAATTATCTGAACATTGTCTCGCTCCTTCAAGCCCCTTATTACCTCCAGGGTCACCAGGGATCTCTAATAAACCCCCCTGATAGGAATGACAGGTCATGAGCACCGCTAACCACAAATTGCTGCTCTGCTGGGTAAAAGGGGTTAACGCAGTATTCATCTCCATGTCATTGTGTTTTGCCTGCGGTGAAACGAGGCTGGTGGAAGTGAGACATTATGTGCTCCTTGACAAGCATTTTCTCATGAATTGCTGCCCCGCCACAATGGCATTTTGTCTCCTGTTTTGTTTCATTGTTCCCCAACATTCTTTCGCCACTTTCAAGGGGGGTAGAAAGCTCCTGAATGGTAAAGAATGGGGAGAAAAGTGTCTTTTAAACTTTCAACCTTTCTTGGTGTTCGTTCCACACAGCCTGTAAATATGTCTTTATTATGGAAAGCAGTATTTGCCCTAGATTCCTACATGTAGTTATTCCGCTTGATGGTCTACTTCAAAACCGATCCGATTCAGGATTATTCATTGACTTCAGAAAGTCATTACTGATCATTCTCTTATATTAACAATGTACACATACATCTGTGTCTGCGAACCGCTCCAACACACACCAAAATCAAAGTTATAATGGTCAAAATATATTGATAACAAATAGGAATTCATTTCTTTATATTGATCACTTAAGGAGCGGTAGGATTTGCCCCCACCAGGCCATTTTTTGCGATACGGCACTGCGTCGGTTTAACTGACAATTGCGTGCTCTTACGAGACTGTACCCAAACCAAATTTACGTCCTTTTTTTCCCCACAAATAGCTCTTTATTTCGGTGGTATTTGATCACCTCTGCAGTCTTTATTTTTTCCGCTATAAACAAAAAAAGAGCAACAATTTTGAAAAAAATAAATAATGCCCCAGATTCTGAAAGGGCTTACGACGGCGCAACGCCATGTGCGCCGTCGTAAGTCCTAATCTGGGCTGTCGTATCTATGCGACTGATTCTTAGAATCAGTTACGCATAGATATCCATTAGATCCGACAGGCGTAAGGCTCTTACACTGTCGGATCTTAAATGCAATTTTTTTTTTCACCGCTAGGTGTCGCCTCCGTTGTTTTCCCGATCGAGTATGCAAATTAGCAAAATACGCGAATTCCCGAACGTACGTGCGGTCGACGCTGTGAAGATACGACGTTTACGTTATATTTTTACGTAAAGTTGCTCCTGCTATATGAGGGGCAACCAATGTTAAGTATGGCCGTCGTTCCCGCTTCGAAATTTAAAAATGTACGTCGTTTGCGTAAGTCGTCCGTGAATGGCGCTGGACGCCATTTACGTGCATGTCGAAACCAATGACGTCATTGCGACGTCATTTCGCGCAATGCACGTCAGGAGATTTTTGGGACGGCGCATGCGCAGTAGGATCGGCGCGGGAACGCGCCTAATTTAAATGACCCACGCCCCCAACCCGGATCATTTGAATTAGGCGGGCTTGCGCCGGAGGATTTACGCTACACCGCCGCAACTTTACAGGCAAGTGCTTTGTGAATAAAGCACTTGCCCGTAAAACTTGCGGCGGTGTAACGTAAACGAGATACGTAACGCCCGCGGAGATTTACGCCGAGATACGAGAATCTGGGCCACAATGTTTTACTTTTTGCTATAATAAATATGCAAAAAAAAATGAATTTCTTCATTAGTTTAGACTAATATATATATATATATATATATATATATATATATATATATATATATATATATATATATTCTTGGTAAAAAAAAAAAGCAATAAGCCTATATTGATTGATTTGCGCAAAAGTTAAAGCATCTACAAAATATGGGAATAGATTTATGGCATTTTGATTACATTTTGATTATTTTTATTTGTTTTACTAGTAATAGCGGCGATCTGCAATTTTTAGCGGGACTGCAAAAATTGTGGCTCAAAGATCGGACATTTTTGACACTTTTTTTGGACCTTTGACTTTTATACAGCGATTAGTGCTATAAAAATGCACTGATTACTAAGTAAATGTCACTGTCAGGGAAGGAGTTAACACTAGGGGGCGATTAAGGGGTTAAGTGTGTTCCCTAGGTGTGTTCTAACTGTGGGGGGCTGGAACTGATTGGAGGAGGAGACAGATCGCTGTTCCTAATTACTAGGAACGATAGATCTGTTTCTCCTCTCCTGTCAGAACAGGGATTTGTGTGTTTACATACAAAAATCCCCTTTCTGGCTTTCGTGCTCGCGATCGCGGGTGGCCGGTGGACATCGTGTCCGCGCGCCCCTGCTATGGCTCTTAAAAGTGCCGCCGTACACTTAAGGCGATTTTGGGGAACGAGCCGACCTGCCGCCGCATAATTACGGCAGCTGGTTGGCAAGTAGTTAAAGAGGACATTTACATCTAACCAACAACCAGCACACTGCAAATCATATTCCCTAAACTGAAGTAGTCCTCTACAGCCAATCAGTTGATTGCAGTACCGGGACCTTAATGCAGGTATATTGTACCATTGAAATGCAAGGACGAATCTAGCCAGTATTAATTTTTACATCAAATTTTTATTTTGTTTTAATCATAGTCTTTTGGCTAAAATGCCATTTTAGTTTTTATCATATTTTAGTCATCCGAATTGTTTTAGTTTTAGTCATATTTTAGTCAACTTAAATCTCAAGTACATTTTAGTCGGCTAAAATACAATGGGTTTAGTTAAATTGTAATGCACTATTTAAGTATTTCTCCAGAATTACTAAACTCAATATATGCTCCTGGAGTAAAAATCAAATAACATGTTATTATTTATGGTATTAAAGAGGAAATAAAACCCGATGGATTTTACATCCTCTATGTGTCCCTACAAAGGTAAAGCATAGTGGGCTACTATTTTACCTTTATAACCCCTCTAAAGGGCTGGTTAATTTAAAGCATAACCAAAGGCAAGTAGAGAGGGATTAGAACCCCTGACAGTTTTTATTGCTGTCTGTGCCCCCTGTTAAAGCGGAGTTCCAGTCTTTTTTTGTTTATTAAAAGTCAGCAGCTACAAAAAGTGTAGCTCCTGACTTTTAATAAACAGACACTCACCTGTCCCACGCTCCAGCGATGCGGCCACACAGAGAATCGCTCCTCTCCCCCTCCTTTCCTCGGCTCCTCTATTAGAACTGTTGGCACCCAGCCGTGACAGCTTGCAACTTCATGGCCGGGCGCGCACTGCGCATGTGCGAGTCACGCTGTGTTCTCCCAGTGAACAGGCGATATTCTGGACCCTGTCACGTGTCCCAGAAGATTGTCGAGAGGGAGGGGCCGCCCAGGGAGAGAGGAGGAGTCACCTAGGCAGCACATAGGCGGAAGCAGGAAGTGGGACAGGAAGTCCAACATAAAGCTAAGCCCCCACTCCCCCCCCCCAAAAAAATGTGGCATGTCACGGGGCGAGGAGTGCTTAAAGTGGAAGTTCCACTTTTGGGTGGAACTCCGCTTTAATGAGATTCACCCTCTCTATTTGTCCTGTTTACCATTATCATTGAAAGTAGAAGGAAAGAAAATCCTAAATTTGTTTTTTTTCCCCCCAAAAAAGTAACAGGGTGGAAACCTTCCAATGGGGACACTAGTTCTGGTAACCTGGGGGTCCCCAGGGGATTCCTTTAACTTGCAGGGATTTTCTTGCTTCCTGTGTGGCTATGGGACAGGAAGTGAAGGAACATCTCAGAAATAGGGCACAGATGGCGAAAAAAATCTGACATGGGTTATAACCACTGGCGGCCCAAATATTTGCTGGCCAAAAAAAAAAAAACACCCGCCACTGGTTATAACCCTTCCTTGCTCTATCCAAAATGAGAAAAAAAAGTTTTGCCTACAGTTCTACTTTAAGGGGTAGTGCTAGTGATGGGTATATAGATTGTAGGGAAGGTTAGTGCAGGGGTTAGTGCTAGGGATGGTGTTGCTAGTAGGGATAGAGTAAGGGTCAGGGATCTATAGTGAGGGTTGGTGTGTGTGTGTTAAGGTTACAAGAAGGATGAAATTCTTAGGATAGGATACCATCCTATGTGTCAAAAAATCTGCACCCACACTGCTCTCTCAGTGGCAGGGGCGGACTGACAACTCATGGGGCCCCTGGGCAATAGAAGATTATGGGGCCCCCAGGCTTACAGATGGCCACCATGCCAGGAGGTAGTGCAGAGGCGGGGCAGCTAAAATCTCGGGATTTTCACATCAAAAGCATGTCGGTTTCGTACATATCAGGGACATATGGTTTTACTGAGCCTGGCAACCCTGATGGGGCCCCCTAGTGGCATGGGGCCCTCGGGCAGTGCCCGAGTTCCTCAATGGTCAGTGGTAAAAGCTTATAATATTACTCTCTTAAGTGTCTCACTGCACAGGAACATGTATTGAGCTACCAAGCCGGTGTAGAGTTTATCTCAGGCAAAGTGGCTGAACAGCTCCCAGACTTACAAGTCTACAGTGAAGAATACAATAAAAGTAAACCAATATTCCAGTGTCAGAGGAATTAAATCTGCATCAGTTGGGCTTGTTTAATAAACCAGTTCAAAGAGAAATGATGTAAAAAAAAAAGGCAGAAGATTATGGAAGCCACATCAGTTTAGTAATTTTTGATTGGTTGTTACATCACATCTACATCAAGTTAGTTCCTTGCACTTCATAATTACATAGTCCCAACGAAGCACAAAATGGTTCATACTGCTGCTGATATCTTTATTTTTTGTGAATTCATGACACAGTCCGGAACATTGTTATGGGCCCACAGCATGTTGTTCATCCCAGTCTGTAGATATTTCATAGCAGAAATCTAATAGATTTAGATTTTTTAAATCTGACACTGCAGTGATGTGTTGTCTGTATTCTTATATACAGTACTTTTTCCATTAAATAATGTGTTTGAAGAAGCCTTACTTTACTTTACTTAAAGCTAGGGTTGTCCCGATACCACTTTTTTAAGACCGAGTACAAGTACCGATATTTTTTTTCAAGTACTCGCCGATACCAAATACTGATACTTTTTTTTATGTCATGTGACAGTGGCACATGTGTCAGTATTTTTATTTATTTTTTACATTTTTTTGTTATGTTTTTTTTTTTTTTAAATTTCTTGGTGGTGGTGTCAGTGTGTTTTTTATTAAAATTTTTATTATTTTTTACAATTATTTTTTTTTGATTATTTATTGCAATTTTTTTTAGCCCTTAACAGACCTCTGACATCTCCCCTTTGAGACAGAGAAAGGGACTAAGGACACAGATTCCCCAGTCCCTTTCTCAGCTGCACTGAAAATTAATGGACAGGAGACAGAGGCTCCTCTCCATTCATAAACTGAAGCATCGTAAACACAGGTTACGATGTTTCAGTTATATGAATGGACAGAGTCAGTGATCACTGACTCTGTTCATTCGGAAAAGGTAGGAGCGAGGGGGAGGGGAACGCGGAGGGGAGAGCAGAATAACGGAGGAGGACAGCAGTAGCACGGAGGGGGGACACAGAGCACGGAGAGGGAGAGCAGAATAACGAAGAAGGACAGCAGCAGCACGGAGGGGGGACACGGAGCGCGGCGTAGGAGAGCAGAATAACGGAGGAAGACAGCAGCAGCACAGATGGGGGGCACGGAGCGCGGCAGGGGAGAGCAGGATAACGGAGGAAGACAGCAGCAGCATGGAGGGGGGACACGGAGCACGGAGGGAGAGAGCAGAATAACGGAGGAGGACAGCAGTAGCACGGAGGGGGGACACAGAGCGCGGAGGGGGAGAGCAGAATAACAGAGGAGGACAGTAGCAGCGCGGAGGGGGGACACAGAGTGCGGCAGGGGAAAGCGGAATAAAGGATGAGGACAGCAGCAGCATGGAGGTGGGACATGGAGCGCGGAGGGGGAGAGCAGAATAACGGAGGACAGCAGCAGCACGGAGGGGGGACATAGAGTGCAGAGGGGGAGAGCAGATTAATGGAGAAGGACGGCAGCAGCACGGAGGGGGGACGCGGAGTGCGGAGGGGGAGAGCATCATGGATGGCGGAACTGAAGGAGGATACAGGGACAGTCAGCGTTGATCGGTGCGGCTTTGGGGGGAGTTACAAGCACCGATCACCACTGTATAGATTTCACTAAAACAGCTGAAAAGGGGGGGCCCAGGGGGAAAAGCTGTCAGGCTGATTGAAATCTATACAGGGAGATCGGTGCTTGTAACTCCTCCCGTCGCACCGATCATCCCTGACTGCCCAAGTATTGGGTGAAGCATTGGAACATTTTCCCCGAGTACAAGTACAAGAAATGCTTGGTATCGGTAGCGATATTGATACTAGTATCGGTATCAGGACACCCCTACTTAAAACAAAACTTTACCTAAAAAGAACTGTTCCGCTTGTCCTCCTCCTCCCCCCTTTTGTCTCCCCCCACCGGCCTCAGCCTCCTGGGACAAATTACAGGTCCCAGGAGGCTGCGGGATCAATCACAGAGCACAGCGTGGCTCGCATGTGCAGTGGGAAGCCAGCTGTGAAGCTGCAGGGTGTCACAGCTGGCCTCCCACAGTCATGGTGGTGCCGGGGACCCGAAGACTGCTGAAGAACCGACCCAGGTGAGGACAGCACTGGATCCCTGGACAGGTAAGTGTTTTTTTTATTAAAAAATAATTGAATTGTTTTCAACTTGACTGAACAACCTCTTTAACTTTCTATAATCCTCATCATGGCAGGGTGATAGGAGGCCCCTATTGAGAGGTAATCTGGATTGTCCGGGATTCACCCCTTTGGGTGGCTTGGCTACTGCGGTAGTCCTAAGCCACAGTACGAGGCTACACCCAGGAACCTGGCCTGTAACCATAGGGACTGTGAGGCCTTTCATATGGAAATGTGATGTTTTCCATCTTTGCCAAAAGGTGTGGTGTAACGTGGACCTGTGTGTGTATGAAGATGCTGTTGTGGTCCAGAATGAACCCCACTGGGCAGCTTGGCTCCTGTAGTATGGTCCTCAGCAGCTGTAGAGGCTACATCCAGAGACATGGGTTGTACCTACAGTGACTCCAAGGCCCTGCTTATTGAAATGTGATGACTCCCATCTTTGCCTAAAAGTGCCGTGTAACATGGTCCTCTTTGCGTATGAAGAAGCTGGTAGGAGGGCATGTGTTCTACACTTCACCTCCTGAAATGCCACTAAAGTGCCTCCACTTTAGTGGCATTTCAGGAGGTGAAGTGTTGAACACATGCCCTCCTACCAGCTTCTTCATACGCAAAGAGGACCATGTTACACGGCACTTTTAGGCAAAGATCAGATCACTGCTGCGTAGCCCATCCTTTGTAACATGTACAAAGCAAGAGTCAGATCCCCTCTCGTTGTAAGGCCTCCTGGCTAAACTTGACCACCCCCATTCACTAGGGGGAGCTGGCAAAGGGGTCTGATAATTTCCCACTTCCACAATCATTGTCAAATGAAAAATATTCAACTGAATATTCAAATGATCTATTTTCAGACAGCACAGAATTGTTAAGCATCCTGGAAGGTTTTCTGCCCAGTGCTATCAATTTACTTTGTTAACTCGCACACTACACTATTATAACAGTGATTCCTAAATCGTAATGCGTAAATAACATGACACATAACCATCGCTAGAGTTAAGAAATATAAATCTTCCTAATTTATTTTTATTTAAAAATATATTTACCGAATCACTTTCCCCCTTCTTATGTCCCCCAGTACACATTCCATACATCAGTATATAAAGAATTGTGTGTAATAGATTTTGCTCCCATTATCTGTTGAATTCTTGTAACATTTAAGGAAAAAAATCTATATTATTGAGTTTCACGGAACATATCTGCTGGTTGGAATCCACAGTTCAATCAATGTATACATAAGTGCTTTAAATACTCAATAGAAATTCATTTATTGAGACATTATGGAGATTGGCATCTTATCCGAAGGTTGGATCACAATCGAGGCCCTTTGTTGTGGGGTGAACGGTGGTGGCAAGGCACCATTCCATACACTCCTTTGATAGATGGGCTCCCCACATAATTTTATTTTATGTCTGTGTTCACATGTATGAACGCAATGAACAAACTGAGGACCTGTCCACGGACCCTTGCTAGATAAATGTGGTTCTGCACTGAACACAAAGGACCTATTTTGGATAAAGAATACTAAGGCTCTAATTCCATTTGTGCCGCTTGGATATCACAGGCCTTTTTTTTCTACACTTGAGTTTTATTAGATTATTCCTTCGAGATGGCTTCTGTTTCCTCCCAGACGCGTGGTGGAAGGCTGGTGTAGCAGTTGGCCTATAGTTTGAATAATCAAATTAACCATTTGGTACAAGTTTTAGCGAGGGCTCGCATGTAGAAAGCACAGCTCGAACAAAACAGTGGGCTGGGACCTGTCAGCCAGCAATAAGCCCTCCTCTACTTTCATCCTTAGAGGAGAGTTTACAGGGCAACAATGGATCTTACCCTGAAAAACAAACCTACAGATTTCACAAAGGGAGAAATGAAGTCCACAGCACATTTGCTCACCGAACCATGATAAATAGGCTGATAGAGGGAGGAGCAGAAATAATTCATTGGAAAGGAATGGAGTAGGGTGTCTCAAAAGAGAAAGGTCTATGTGTGTATATATATATATATATATATATATATATATATATATATATATATATATATATATATATATATATATATATATATATATATATATATATATATATATATATATATATAATGTAAAGTTTAGAAGGGGGGAAGGCACCAGTAGGGAAAAATAGGTATCTATGCACATAACCAAAATAGCTTCCATTTAGAACCTGAATACTCATACTCCACTTCTTTTGCATGGTGCAGGTTAGTAATTAAAAAGGGCAGGGATGCCTGAACTTTCTGTTTTTTGATGAGGCTATAAGCTTATTCTTACTGCGCTGTATCTCCCTTATAATATATATATATATATATATATATATATATATATATATATATATATATATATATATATATATATATAATATATATATATATATATATATATATATATATATATATATATTATATATATATATATATCATCATGACCAGCAGAGGGAGAGGTTTGCTTCTAAGATGAGCGTATCTAAGTTATTTTACAATGAGCTTTGCTTTACTTTATACACATTTATTACAAACCATTCTAAAACCTGTGCTAGATTACACAACCCTAGGAGCAAATGATGAGGGCATCTAATAAAACATTCCATAAACCACCCTTTACAGTTGCCAGGTAATAAGCAGTGGAAAATCAGCTGCATTCTGACCAAGAAAAGTGCCTTCACATATGAAGATATGATCAGACTGCCCTCTAGTGTCTATAGCTAACTTAAAGCTGAATGCCAGGAAAAATCGAAAATTCCTCTCTTGAAGCAAGGCTGTGCCCACACTGCAAGGGTTAACCACTTGTTTAGGCCTAGGGAATTTGGAAAAGTGCTTTTTACTTACCTGATCCTCCTCTCCTACAGGCTCCTCCGAGCTGCTAGACTGGATCCCAGAGCCTCTCCTCCCCCATATTCTAGCGGTCTACGGTCCTCTGATGTCATCAAGACCAATGCAGGGTCAATAAGGACGTCAAGGGACAGTCCACCACTGGAGCATGAGGGAGCGCTGTCTGTTGAGGGAGTGGAGGGTCAAGTAAATAAAATGATTTTACCATCCCCAAAGCATAAAGGAGAAGTTAGCCCTTCCAATGCAGGTGCAGCCTCATTACAAGGGAGAAGTTTTACCAGAGTTGAGTTTTTATACCCGTGGGCTCTTTAAAGCGGAGCTCCACCCTAAAGTGGAACTTCCGCTCATCGGAACCCTCCCCCCCTCCGGTGTCACATTTGACACCTTTCAGGGGGAGGGGGGTGCAGATACCTGTCTAAGACAGGTATTTGCACCCACTTCCGGGAGTCCTCTCTGCGGGGATTCTGCGGGTAGTGCGTCACTTCCCGCCCCCGCCCGTTGTGTTCTGGGAAACACTCGGCTCCCAGAACACAGCGGAGACCAGTGAAGACGGCGCTGCATGACTCGCGCATGCGCCATAGGGAATCGGGCAGTGAAGCCAGAGCGCTTCACTTCCTGATTCCCTCACCGAGGATGGCGGTGGGGGCAGCAGATAGACTAGCGATTGCTCATCTTATGCTGTAGACGTCGTCGCTGGACTCCAGGACAGGTAAGTGTCCTAATATTAAAAGTCAGCAGCTGCAGTATTTGTAGCTGCTGGCTTTTAATATTTTTTTTTTCAGCGGAGCTCCGCTTTAACCCTTTTATTTCCAATGCCATTTTTGAATTTTTTGCACCTATGTTTAAAAAATCATTTTAGCCCTGAAGATTGCATAAAAATCACAAACATTATTTATTTTCTAATAGGAGACACCCTAGAAAATAAAATTGTTGTGGTTCCAATTTTTTATGTTACATAATACTAGCACAAAGATCTAGGAAATGCAAAATTTCAGTAAAAAATACACTAAAGTAAAATTTAGGGCACACAAACACAATAAATTACCAAATATTTTGATAAAATATAAAAGATGAGTTTTTGCCGAGTAAATAGATACCCAACATATCAAACCTTAAAATTGCGTGCGCCCGTGAAATAGCAACAATATACAATGCCCTATATTTTCCACAGGCAACGCTTTACAATCCAGTACAGGCCATCAGTTTAGAGTTATACAGGGGCTCTGGTGGCAAAATTATTGCTTTCACTCTGGCATATGCAGCGATATGTAACATGTGTTGACATTTTTGTGCGTAGGCACCCCTGACATGTGCGTTTTCGTTCATACATATGTAAAGGTGGGGGTGGGAGGCGTCAAAAAAGTTTGGGGGGGGGGGATTTTATGTGCTTGGATGGCTCTTTAATTTTTTATATATATTTTTTTTTACTTTTTTTCATCACTTAAAGTCCCAAAAAGTCCCCTATGTGATGATTTTTTAGTGACAGGTTCTTTAACAAGACACCAGGGTTCTGAAAGTTCCTGATTGCTCACTTGTCTTCCAATGAATCTAATGCAGTGTAGATTGTACAGCATTCGATTCTTCCCAGGCCATACAGGCCAAGGAAACTGACATGGGGACCAGGAAGTGGGGGTTACCCAATGCGTCTGGGTTAGCAAGAAGAAGAGGAAGAGAGGGGGCGCATGTTTTCTGGTTCCTGGCGTTCCGTTGGGCAAATGTGTTTTGAAGTGATTGGATTGCTTCCATTTGGCAGTCAGCTGGTCAGATATACACATACACTCAAAGTGGCTGCACCTGCCAGGAGTGTGTGTGAAGCCCCCAATGTCAGGGCCATATGCAGCAAAAGGGTTAAAGGAACTCTCTTATTTGAGAATCATGGAGGCTGCCATTGCTAAACTCTCCTTTTGAGAATGCTAGTTCTCTAGCCATCATGCTGAAGCTTTCAATGCTTTCTGAGTCTCTGGCTTCACATATGTATATGGATAACTAGTTGCTAGGCAGTGTCAGTTTGCGACAGTTGCGACAGTGTCAGTTTAATGCCAATCTTAAAGGGTAAGTTCAGCTTTGTTCACCTTTTTTTTTCTAAATTCCAGCTCCCCTATGTACCAATATAGCATTAATATACGGTACTTATTTTACAAAAATAAAACAGCTTTCCATTAACTCTACACAGGTGTAGCTCAATCTCTTCATAGCTGTTTAAAGCGGGGTTCCAACCACAATTAGCAATTTTTAAATGTATGTCCTTTCATCCTGCGTTTTTATAATATAAATCTGGTCACTTACTATTTTACAATCCGCCGCTGCTCTGCATAGTTATTCAAAAAAGATAGTTTATAAAACTATATCTACACCATTGTCATTTTGCTTGTGGGTTAAACAAACCTTTATTACCTTTCTATTTATTTAAAAACACCTGTTGTGTGTTTACATTAGAGAACTGGCAGGATGCCAAACGCAGTACTGAAATTTCAATGCCTGTGTTGGGAACTTTGGGCCAGATCCACAAAAGAGATACTCCGACTTAACTGCTGTTCAGTCTGTGTGTAACTTTGGAAACGATCCTCAAAAGGCTTTTTCCAAAGTTAGGCAGAAGATCCGGCATGTGTAATTGAATTACACTGCCGAATCTTAGGATGCAGTACCGCATCCGCCGCTGGGGGCATTTCGAGTCGAAATGCCGTTTCTAGTATGCAAATTAGCACTTAAGGCGATCCACAAAGCTTTCCAGCTTCGTTTTTGCGCCGTAAGTGTTATTTTGCAAGTGTAAAATTAGGGCTGGTTCTACAAAGTGTAAACTAGTCACACCTTGTAAAAGCCCATTCCAGCGACGGCATTTGGTATGCTTTCCCGAGGGAGAACTCCACGGCAATTTGTAAAAACAAAACCGGCATGGGTTCCCCCCCAGGAGCATACCAGGCCCTTAGGTCTGGTATGGGTTGTAAGGGGACCCCCCCTACGCCGAAAAATCAACGTAGGGGGTCCCCCTACAATCCATACCAGACCCGTATCCAAAGCACGCTACCCGGCCGGTCAGGAATGGGAGTGGGGACGAGCGAGCGCCCCCCCCCTCCTGAGCCGTGCCAGGCCGCATGCCCTCAACATGGGGGGGTTGGGTGCTCTGGGGCAGGGGGGCGCACTACGGGCCCCCCCACCCCAGAGCACCCTGTCCCCATGTTGATGAGGACAGGACCTCTTCCCGACAACCCTTGCCATTGGTTGTCGGGGTCTGCGGGCGGAGGCTTATCGGAATCTGGGAGTCCCCTTTAATAAGGGGGCCCCCAGATACCGGCCTCCCACCCTAAGTGAATGGATATGGGGTACATCGTACCCCTATCCATTCACCTGTAGGCAAAAAGTACAAGTTAATAAACACACAACACAAGGCTTTTTAAAATATTTTATTATTCTGCTCCGGATGCCCCCCCTGTCTTCGTTATTAGCTCAATTACCAGGGGGGGCTTCTTCTTCCGCTCTCCGGGGGTCTTCCACTCTCCGGGGGTCTTCCACTCTCCGGGGGTCTTCTCCGCTCTCCGGGGGGGCTTCTCCGGACTCCGGGGGGGGCTTCTCCGGACTCCGGGGGGCTTCTTCCATCTTCTCCCCTCTTCCGCTGTTGACTCGGCGAACCCTGGTTCTTCTGCAGATGTCCGGTGCCTTCTTCTTCAGCGCTGGCTGCCTGCTATGTTTGTGTGTTAGCTCAATTTCTAACAGGCAGCCAGCGCGGTCTTCTGTGGCGTCAGGGTCTTCTCTTCCTTTCTTCCGATGTTGCCTCGTCGCCTCTTGTCGCTGCAATGATGGAAGCGCGCCTTGCATCCCATTTATATAGGCATCACCGTCCCATCATGCTCCGGCAGGTACCCACGTGGTGGGTGCCTACCCACGTGCACCCACCACGTGGGTACCTACCGGAGCATGATGGGACGGTGATGCCTATATAAATGGGATGCAAGGCGCGCTTCCATCATTACAGCGACAACAGGCGACGAGGCAACATCGGAAGAAAGGAAGAGAAGACCCTGACGCCACAGAAGACCGCGCTGGCTGCCTGTTAGAAATCGAGCTAACACACAAACATAGCAGGCAGCCAGCGCTGAAGAAGAAGGCACCGGACATCTGCAGAAGAACCGGGGTTCGCCGAGTCAACAGCGGAAGAGGGGAGAAGATGGAAGAAGCCCCCCGGAGTCCGGAGAAGCCCCCCCCGGAGTCCGGAGAAGCCCCCCCGGAGTCCGGAGAAGCCCCCCCGGAGAGCGGAGAAGACCCCCGGAGAGTGGAAGACCCCCGGAGAGCGGAAGAAGAAGCCCCCCCTGGTAATTGAGCTAATAACGAAGACAGGGGGGGCATCCGGAGCAGAATAATAAAATATTTTAAAAAGCCTTGTGTTGTGTGTTTATTAACTTGTACTTTTTGCCTACAGGTGAATGGATAGGGGTACGATGTACCCCATATCCATTCACTTAGGGTGGGGGGCCGGTATCTGGGGGCCCCCTTATTAAAGCCTCCGCCCGCAGACCCCGACAACCAATGGCAAGGGTTGTCGGGAAGAGGTCCTGTCCTCATCAACATGGGGACAGGGTGCTCTGGGGTGGGGGGGCCCGTAGTGCGCCCCCCTGCCCCAGAGCACCCAACCCCCCCATGTTGAGGGCATGCGGCCTGGCACGGCTCAGGAGGGGGGGGGCGCTCGCTCGTCCCCACTCCCATTCCTGACCGGCCGGGTAGCGTGCTTTGGATACGGGTCTGGTATGGATTGTAGGGGGACCCCCTACGTCGATTTTTCGGCGTAGGGGGGTCTCCTTACAACCCATACCAGACCTAAGGGCCTGGTATGCTCCTGGGGGGTGAACCCATGCCGGTTTTTTCTTTGAAAATTGGCATGGAGTTCTCCCTCTCAGGAATGCATGCCGAGCGACGCTGTAATTTTATTTTTTTTTTCCCCGACGCAACTTTTTTAAGCCGTCGCGATCCTCAAAACTCGGCGTAACGTAACTTCGCGCATGCGCAGTACGGCCGGCGCGGGAGCGCGCCTCATTTAAATGGGACTCGCCCCATTTGAATAGGAACGCCTTGCGCCGGCGGAATTTTAGTTACACAGCCTGAAATTTCTAGATAAGTGCTTTGTGGATCAGGCACTTAGGTAGAAACTTTAAGGCAGTGTAACTTAAATGGGATTTTTTAAGTTACGCCAGGTTTTTGTGGATCTGGCCCAATGTTAGGAATTTCCTCACTGTCCACAGATGCAGAGGTGAATGTACAGAATATGTAAATACTCGATTGTGCATTGTCTGGGCACTGGTTCAGTAAAATGTTATCTACCCTATGGGGGTTACTTATGAAAGGCAAATCCACTTTGCACTACAAGTGCACTGCAAGATGGGGAAGATCTGAAATGAGGGGAAGCTTTGCTGATTTTATTATCCAATCATGTGCAAGCTAAAACTATGTTTTTTTATTTGTCTTGCATGTCCCCCTCAGATCTACAGCGACTGGACTTGCACTTGTAGTGCAAAGTGGATTTACCCCCTATGTGTGTGTAGATTGTAATTATCTGTATGCAAAAGCATATTTGATTCACAGCCAACTAAAAGCAGGAGAATATCTGCAATAATGATTGGTGACTTCTAGAAACATGTGATCCAGACTGCACATCAGTTTTTGGTATTCATAGAAAGAAAGAGATGTATTTTTTTTTCTTTTTATTAGTGTAAACAATTCATTTTAATGTAAAGTCCCCTTCTTTAAACCTTTTGATCTGCCCCAGTAATGGATAAAAGGCATTTAATAGGAAAATACTGGGGCTGATCTATTAAAACTGGAGAGTGCTTCTAGATTTTATTGTCAAAGCTTAAAGTGTTACTAAACCCAGGAGCCTGCATTCAATATCTGTTCTCCCACAGTACACAGAACATAGAAATGAAATTATTTTAGTATATATAAACTGCTAAATACCTTTTCTCATCAGTCGTATATACCAGTCTTTTGACTTATATCAGTTTCTGGTTAAAGGAGGAGTTTCATTCACCTCTGATTGTCCTATGAGGCTGTAAGACCCCTGACCCTCTGGACAGTGCTGATTGGCCCTGTGCTGATCACATGCACTCTCCCAGGAAAAAAAACTCTTTAGCAATGCACACCAAACTGAGAATGTGCAACTTGCTCCCAAGGCTATGTTCAATCAGCAGATAGATTGGGTACTGTGGAAGAAGGGAGGATCAGAGAAGACAGGATCAAACAGCCTTTTTACACAATGCAGATGAATAACCCCTTAGGTTCTACAGTGAGTATAACAAGCATGCTTTGCTACGCATGCAGACTGATTTTACTTTTGTGAATTTTTTACCACTTTAACTGAACAAGCTGAAGCTAGAAACTGATTGGCTGCCATGTACAGCTGCACCAGATTTTGCACTCTCCAGTTTTAGTAGATCAATTCCAATGTGTTTTGCTAAAACCACTGTGGTCATGGACCTCAGCATTCTGCCTTTGTGGGCGATCACGGTTATGGGTCGCCTCAGTGTTAAAAAGAGAATTTATTAAGACTGGGGAGGTCAAGACAACTCTGCTACTTACTAGTTAAATCAGCATAGTAATAATACTACACCCTTGGTTTTGAGAGTGTTGCTTGAGCTATCACTTTTATCTTGGCATAGATAGACATTATTTTTAGAGGACTGATTGCCTTTAATATACTACTTATCCTTAAATAGATGTCAAATAAACACAAGTTCACAAATAAAAAAAAAAAAGAGAATTAGACCAAATAGACAATAATATAAAAAAGCTGGAAAAGTTACTAAAACAATTACAATGGATTTATAATAGGAATTCACCCAAACATGATCCATGGGTTTCTGAAATCTCAATGCCACACTTTATGTTGAGAATGTGAGGCCTCGTACACACGACCGGTTTCCTCGGCAGAATCCATCAAGAAACTTGGTGGGAGAGATTTTTTGCAGAGGAAACCTGTCGCGTGTACATTTTTCATCGAGGAAACTGGCGAGGAACTCGATGAGCCAAAAAGAGAGCAAGTTCTCTATTTCCTCGACGGGAGTCTCAAATTGGCTCGTCGAGTTCCTCGTCGGGCTGGTTTCCGACGAGAAACTCGAGCGTGTGTATGCTAAGTAACCCGCGCTAGCTCAGAATATTGTATGAGACGGGAGAAAAAGTAGCATTTGTAATGGAGATAACACATTTTTAAAGCTGTAACAGACTGAAAAGTGCAAATCGTCTCTTAACAAACTTTTACTTAACACGCAAACACATGAGATTAGCAAAGCCAGCTCCAAGAGTTGTGCCAGTGGAATCGAACTTCCCCTGCTGTTGTATGTGTTGTATGTCACCGCGTTTGAGAACGAGGAGATTTTGTCTTGACAGTGTGTACGCAAAGCAAGCTTGTCGATTTCCTCGACAGCCTAACAAGGAACTCGACGAGGAAAACGATGTGTTTCGCCCGACGAGTTCCTCTGTCGTGTGTACGAGGCCTAAGGCCTGCATTTAAGAAGTAGATGTTCAAATGTGGGAAATTAAATCCCAAGATCACTCCATGATCATCTACCAAGAGCTGACATGTCACTTTTGATAAACTATCCCATTAAAGATAAAGCTAAACCCTGAAAACACATAGGGGGGGGGGGCATTGTTGCCTACTCATTAAGGTTTTTGTTTTTTATGTCTGCATTGTTGTGCTGCATCAGATCACCAAACTGAATTTTCTGGGAAGCCATGACATTATGCAGGCCAGACATTCCCTTGCTGACTTCTCTATGAAGGGAATGTTGCAGAGGCATGTGTGGGATCTTGGAATATAGATGCAATAAACAGCATAAAAATCTGATTACAGTGGATTATGAGAAATTTCAGAATTTGCAGTGATATTTAGCCGGCTTCAGGTAGAGCGGAGCTTCTTTAGTTCGGCGTAGCGCATCCCATTTGCACTACGCCGACGTAACATAGTGAGGCAAGTACTGTATTCACAAAGCACTTGCTCCCTAAGTTATGTCGGCGTAGCGTAAATGGGCTGGCGTAAGCCTGCGTAATTCAAAGTAGGCTGGTAGTGGGTGTGTTGTATGGTAATGAATCGTGACCCCACGTAAATGACGCGCCTAACGAACGGCGCATGCACCGTCCGTGGACATATCCCAGTGCGCATGCTCAAAATCACGTCGCAAATAGTCAATGCTTTTGACGTGAACATAACCTACGCCCAGCCCCATTCACGTACGACTTACGCAAACGACGTAAACGACGTGAAATTTGTCGGCTGTTCCGACGTCCATACTTAACATTGACTGCGCCAACTTTTAGGTGGTTTATCTTTACGCCTGAAAAACGCCTTACGTAAACGTCGTATCTTACTGCGACGGGCGTACGCACATTCGGGAATAGGCGTATCTAGCTAATTTACATATTCTCGGCGTAAATCCAAGTACACGCCCCTAGCGGCCAGCGTAAATATGCAGCTAAGATACAACGGCGTAGGAGACTTAGCCGGTCGTATCTTAGCAACAGTTAAGCGTATCTCAGTTTGAGAATACGCTTAAAGATACGCCGGCGCGGATTCAGACTTACGACCGCGTATCTACTGATACGCCGTCGTAAGTATACCTGAATCCGGCTAATTGTCTTTATCTGAGAGCAGTTCAATGGCATATGGCACGACTCTTCTTTGACTGTGTGGTTTAAGGATTCATACTGCAGACAATAGTGGCTACACTTATTAAAGCAAGATCCTGTATGGCCTGAAACAAGCAGTATCCCACAGCTACCACATTTTCAGGAATCAGTGATGAATTGTGTTTGTATATAGTATGCTTTGCACATCACTGCTCTTAGTATTGCCTTACATAATAAACCTGTATGTAATCATTATTCACAATGGAACAAAATGCAAACAAGAAATATTTCAGCTGGCACACCAAACACATAATTATAACATTTTAGTCTGCTTTTATTAACATGGTTTGACCTAGCCAAATAATGTTAAGTTGTAAAATATGTCAATTGTTGGCTTGCAAATCTAAATTGCAAGGAAAAAACTGTATTCAAAATAGGAAAACTGATTGCTTTTCATGATACCATATATTTTTTTTTCTCTATTACCCAGTTTATGAGGAAAGATGGTCTGCAACTCCTTGCTTAAGGATTTCTAAAAATAATAGATCATGGACAATGTAGCGACTTGGAAATAGACTTAAATGGCTTAAAGGGGTTGAAGAGGTTTGTTTTTTAATTTCTAAATAGATTCCTTTAAAGTGGAGGTTCCATCAAAAAAACTATTTTGCTTTAAACTGTAGCTTACGACTAAAAAAGAAAAAAAAAAAGGATATTTTTTTTTTTACCCATCTGGAAATGCCTGTTGCTATGCAGTTCCACGAAATCTGCCTTTGGAATCACCTAGGATTCTGACATCATCTCCCTCTAATGCTCCTGGGAAATGTGTGTCATCATTTCCCAGGATGCAGTGCGCTGTCCAATTATCACTCCCCATCCAAGACTTCCAGGAAGTAAGTGCCTGTAGGCTTCACAATGCCCACAGGCAAAATGACAACGGTGTGGACATAGTTTTATAAACTATCTTTTTTTGAATATCTATGCGGATCGGCGGCGAATTGTAAAATAGTAAGTGATCAGATTTATATTATAAAAAGGCAGGATGAAAGGACATACATTTATAAAATGATAATTGTGGTTGGAACTCCACTTTAAGCTAGTGCATTGTTGGTTCACTTACCTTTTCCTTCGATTTCCCTTCTAAATGTTTTTTTTCTTTGTCTGAATTTCTCACTTCCTGTTTCTCCTCAGTAAGCTTGCCCCCATCATTCATGGGGGTTAGTCAACCACAACAGCTTACTGAGCAGCCCCTTTAACTGCTATAGGGTAAAATTACAGGTTTTAAAAAAATTATAAAAAAATTACTGTGAAAGTACGCAGATTTATAAATACTCTTTAATAAATTCCAATAAAAAAGGATGACATATCAGTTTTGAACTCTTTTCTCAATAACTAAACTGATCAGCCAAATTCACTCTTGACCCTCTTTCTTTTAGTCTTACACATGCATTGTAAATGTACTCCATGAACAAGCAAATCCGAGCCCAGATACCTCCTACTAGCAATCAGAGAGTCAATTCTATACAAAAAAATATCTATATAGATATATATATTTAGATATAGATATATAAGGCATGTATGAACAGGATTAGGAAACAAAAGAAATCAACAATAAGGAACCAAAAATAGGAATGCATGTACAGTATAAGAACACTGGAAATGTATAACAATTGGTGAACTCTGCTAGGCTTCCCTCTGAAATGAAGAGAGCAATGGATGATGATTAGTTAATGTTACAATCTGGACATTTCTGCAGAGGAAAAGTAGATTGGATTCTTGTGAACAATGACTGCCTATAACCACTCATATATTCTGAATATTGTGTTCTGAGGGATATATTACAAAACAAGCACAAAGAAGGGAGGTGCATGATGGGAAAAGTAAAAGGATAAACAATTGAAACAGCAGCATTATAAAAAGAGAGAGAGGGGGGAAAAGAAATGGAGAGAGAGAGAGAGAGAGAGAGAGAGAGAGAGAGAGAGAGAGAAAAGAGAGAGAGAGGGAGGGAAAAAGAAATGGAGAGAGAGAGAGAGAGAGAGAAGAGAGAGAGAGAGAGAGGGAAAATAAATTCAGAGAGAGAGAGGGAAAAAGAAATGGAGAGAGTGAGAAATGGAGAGAGAGAGAGAGAGAGATATGGAGAGAGAGAAAGAGAGAGAGATAGAGAGAGAGAGAGAGAGAGGAAAGAGAGGGAGATAAACCATATCAATTTTTTTTCTTCTACAATCAAAACACTGCCACATGTAGCATATTGCTCTTTTAGATTGAGACAGTTGACATGTTTGGTTTTGACAGATTGACAGGTTCGCCTTAATTTGTATTTGGGGTTTATTTATTTAATGCATGTTTAGTAGTTCTGCAGGATATAGATTATAGACTTATTATAGTTAGCAAGAAATTTAGAGAAACAATATATGGAAGACAATGAGGAGCAGAACACTGACCACACATGCTATTTAACGTCATTTATATTTATTTGATAAGGAAATTACAGAAACAGCTTGCAGGGCAATCAGATATACACAGAGATGTGGTTTCTTTAATTTGTTTAATAATCTAAATTGCACTGTAATACTTAACAGAGCAAGCTGGTCACTAAAATGAAATTTATGGTAATGTATAAATATATCTAAAAATGTGCATTTGTAATAACAAAAATACCTATGTACAAATTCCATCAGTGAAAAAGATATCAAAATCAAATAAAAAACAAATAGATATAATTATAAATATATATATATATATATATATATATATATATATATATATATATATATATATATATAGAGAGAGAGAGAGAGAGAGAGAGAGAGAGAGAGAGAGAGAGAGAGAGAGAGAGAGAGATAGATATATCTATATATACACACACATATATGAAGTTATTTTTGATAACATTACAAAATTTGATTGACTGAATAGGGATATATCTATATATAAATATGTGTGTGTATAAATATATATATATACACATATATATATATATATATATATATATATCTATATCTATATATAGATAGATAGATATATATATAGATATCTATATATATCCATATATCTATATATCTATATATATATATATATATATATATATATATATATATATATATATATATATATATATATATATATATATATATATATATATATATATGCAGTCAGTCCGATTTGTATTGTTATGTTTGATTGTACCATGTTTTTCAAGCAAATAATTGTATCATCTTCTTTTTATTTTTTTCACATAAAAATACAAAGTACAATTTGAGACATTTTGTAGGTCTATATATATATATATATATATATATATGTTTCAAGCACAAGCACAGTTCTGAAAATATAAAAAATTATCAGAAATGCATGTTTTTATTTATTTTTTCTCCCTGTATATTCTTCTACAGTGTTGTTAAAACAGAAATACAAATTAAATAAATCTATACAGTGCTATTTGTTTTACAGGTAGTCTAAAAAGGCTTCTTTCCTGGATAACAAATAAAGACCAGCAAATCAAATGGCAAGGATATTAGAAAAGCTTACTATTTGACATTCTTTGTCAGTATAGAAGAATCCATTAGTTGCTGCAGAGGTGAATAGACCCCCTGACTGAAATGTGCATTGATATTCATGAGGAGCAGGATACATAAAGATAAATTCTTGCTGTAAGTGCATTCGGATTCACATCAGTCTTTGCAGGCCTTTGCACTGGGACTATACTGAAGACTGATGTCTCTGCTGCTTTTCTCCCCTGCTGTCTGGCCACCAGAAAAGAAAAATAAAAGACATGGAGAATCCTGCAATTTGTCACCAAAACCGTGTTCCCATTTATTTTCATCCCATGACTGCCACCATGTTACTCCCCAGCAGCCTGCAAGCCTTTATTCTTTATCAAATCCACATTGTGCATCAGGCTATAGCAATAAAGCAATCAAGCTATGTCATAAAACTCTCAGTGCTGGCCACAAAACTTTATGACTTATGGGGGCTGCAAAGTGCCATCTTTGTTAAGGACAAGGACTCTCCTGAGTGGCTTGATGTTATCAAATGCCAGGAAACACCAGGAGCTTTAAAAAAAAAAAGTGTCATCTTAATGTGCTTGTTTTTGTCTATTGAATCTGAAAGAAGCTGGAAAGCAGTGTACAGCTTAAATACCCCCATTAAGCCTTTATGAGTTTGTTACTTTAATTATGGACTTGTTACAGACCACATAAAGGGGGTAATGAATGCAGCTGAACTAATTATCCACATGTTAGGATCATGTAAAATACCCAGCATTTGTTTACAAGGAGTTGTATGTTTTTTTTCCCCTTTGCCTTGCCTCTCCATCTCCAGCCAGCAGCCTCAGAAATCAGGCAAATCTAGATGGATTTCAGTGTGTTGCTTCTGCCATTGCTGCTGATCTGCTGCAAATAACTCCGAAATGAAATTGTGTGTAGGGGGAAATGAAGAGAATAATGAATGTTTTCTTCCTCACAAGAACCTCCCCAGGCAGCAGGATGGGGAAGATCATCTATGTATAATCATGTCACTTGCTGGGTAATTTAAGGCAGGACAGAAGGGCTGGGTGCAGAGAGGGCACAGAGGGGCAAATGTTAGGAGCAGGGCTACTCAGTGGGCAACCTCTACAACTGATGCTACATGTGATATCCAGCAAAGACAATTCTGAAAACAATGCCATACAAGACGAGGGTGAGGGCTGAGGGGGTAATAGGAACAGCTTATTACTGCAGATAGGATTGGAAATTAGAGAAAAGGCAAATTTTTGTGATTATGGTGGTTGTAGAAGTAATCAAAATAACAAATAGACCTGAAAATAACAGGAATTCAATTATTAGTAGTAGTGGTTAACAAGGTGTTGTATCAAAATGCATCATAGTAAAAATAATGACATCATTCTAATTATTAGCAATAAAATGTTAATAATTAAACAAACAACTATAATAATTATAAATAAGTAAAATAAATATAAAATACTGTATATTATTATTATTATTATTATTATTATTATTATTAATAATAATAATAATAATAATAATAATAATAATAACATATAGGTTTAAATATTAGCGATATAAAGGTTTTTAAAAGTATGTTTTTAGAACGTATATTAATAATAATAACATCACTAATCGTCATTTCTATTCTAACAATATTAATATGAATAATAACAACAATGATAACAATAATGTAAATAGGATTTCGAACAATAAAAAGGTTTTGGAATACATGTTTTTTATTTTAATTAAAATAGTAATAACAAACAATTTTTCTGAGCCAACAGTATTTTTTTTTTCCTTCATAAGTGAAGAAAATAAAGTGCCAATACTATGAAAATCGTGATAATACAATTAAATTAAAGGGCACAAAACTTTTTTTTTTTTTTTTAGCTTTTGTTGTTTTTTTGGGGGTTTTTTTGTTTTGTAGTAGCAAAACTAAGAAGCAATGATGTGTATGTCTATGGTAACAATAATAATAAAATAATAATAATAATGTACTGAGGTAATCATTCATTTCAGCGCAGAAAAAAAGACATAAAAAAGGGAAATAAACACAACAATATAAATAATACTAATGCACTGAGCAAATAATGTTAATTACAGCACAAAAAGGACAAACTAAACTTAAAACAAAATGCAATAAACACATTAACGGTATTATTATTATTAATGTACTGAGCTAATAATGTTAATTACAGCACACACAAAAAAAAGACAAATTGGACATTTTTTTATGTGTAATAAACACAACATAATAATAATGTACTGGGCTAATAATGCTGATTACAGCACAACAAAAGACAAAGTAGGCATTTTGTTAAGTGTTATAAACACAACAACAGTAATAATAATAATATACTGAGCTAATAATGCAAATTACACCTAAAAAAAGGACAAACTAGGCATTTTTGAAGTGCTATAAACACATCAGTAGTAGGAAATATTAATAAAAAATGATGATAATAATAATAATAATCATAATGTGCTGACCAAATAAAGTAAATCGCGGCACAAAAAAGACAAACTGTTTTTTAAAAGTACAATAAACACAAAAGTATAAATAATAATAAAAAAAAGGATGAGCATGCATCCAGGATAATATTCCAAGCACCTGAACTATGGGAACTGGTCTGACTCAGACCCAGCATGCAGTGTGTAGACTTGCCTTGGTCCACCTGCGATTAGAGTGTCAGCCTTGCTGCCAGTGCCAGGCCGATGTCAGTCCTCAGAGGCTCCCGAGGAAGTAGACGGAGGTTGTAGTAGTGCCCTGACCATGGTGCTGAGCCCATATCTCTATGCTATCACCGATGGTGCTGAGCCCATACTTCTATGCCATCACCCATGGTGCTGAGCCCATACCTCTATGCCACCACCCATGGTGTTGAGCCCATACCTCTATGCCATCCCTACCTGCACTGATGGGCCAGGCACTGGTGAAAGTCATGGTGACCCTCATCATAAAAGTTTTTTGTTTTTTTTGTCCTCCTGTTACATGAAACCTGCAGGGGAGCAAGAAAAAAGGAGTTAACAACCAAAAGCCGGCATCTCAATTTATTGCCCAAGGTATATATGATGGGTTGAAATGGTTTAAAAGCATGGGGGAAATTGGATGAGGGAGAATCGTCACCCAACTTTCATTATTTGCACAGAGTGTGATTGAATTAAAGGGCAGGGAGCTGCTTAGAGGGGAGGATGGAGGGCTCGCTACGTAATGGTGTGCTATTAAATTCTAATTAGAGATGCAGGGAATCAATGATAGGGAGGTTGGACAGCTAAGGTCCCCCCAGTGCCAGCCCAATAGACTGATGAGTTATTGTCATGTAAAAAGCGCCAGCAATAAGACCAACCGCTTTGCTATTGTCCAAGTGGAAAGAGCCAAGTTTATTATGAGCACTATATGCTCTAGAGACCTCAGGCAAGGCATCTCATAGGAGGCTTTTTCATAAAACGAGGCTCTGCTGCTAGTAAGGAGGCCAGTACTGAAGCAGGCGTGGAGCAGAGCACATCACCACCACCACCACCTCCACCACCACCACCACCTCCTCCAGCTTAGTCTATTTCTTCCCCTCTTTGGTCAGCCGCACAGAGCCTTTTCAATGTATAAAATGGAATATTCTTACCTCAATTCCTCTGCCTACGAGTCATGTATGGCTGGCATGGACACCTCCAGCCTGGCATCTGCCTATGCTGACTTCAGTTCCTGCAGCCAAGCCAGTGGCTTCCAGTACAACCCCATCAGGACCACTTTTGGGGCCACCTCCGGCTGCCCGTCCCTCACCCCCGGATCCTGCAGCCTTGGCACTCTCAGGGACCACCAGAGCAGCCCCTATGCAGCAGGTAAGTGGCTGCGAGGAAGAAGAGCCCCTTCTCCCCTCGTATATACCGAGCCTTGATTGCATTTGAAAATGGAAATGTGTTTAGTATTTACCAAACCAAATTTGCTTACACAAATGAAAGAATTTATCACGTTAGAAGCGATTGCAGGCGAGGCGTAATTCACTTACCGGGTTACACTATCCGAGTCACACCCGAACCGCCAACAAAATTATCCTAAGCTGCCAAAATGATCGGCATAATTTATTTACTCCGGGATGAGACGGAAAGCTGAGCAAATAATTAAATAACCCCAGAGAAAAACTCATCATGGCGCAGGCACTGTCCTAAAATCATGGCACTTCGCTGGACACCGACTGCACTGTCACTGCTGCCTGCCCACCTACCGGCACCCATCCTGGAGGTGTCCTACCACACTCCTCCACATCAGGGGCACTGATACCAGCTGATAGATAGAAAGATTTAGACAATGTATGGATAGATAGATAGATAGATAGATAGATAGATAGATAGATAGATAGATAGATAGATAGATAGATAGATAGATAATGGACAGTTAGATAAATAACTAATAGATAGATAGATAGATAGATAGATAGATAGATAGATAGATAGATAGATAGATAGATAGATAGATAATGGACAGTTAGATAAATAATTAATAGATAGATAGATAGATAGATAGATAGATAGATAGATAGATAGATAGATAGATAGATAGATAGATAGATAGATAGATAGAAAGGTAAAAGTTTTGTCATTTATTGTACATATTTTAATACATATTGCTATTGTTCTTTATTCATTTTAGTGTTATAACGTATCATTGTATCTTGTTTTTGGTATTCTGATACAAATATATACATCTATATATAATGTTTTGGTACATTGCTGAAACTAGTTTTACAATTTTCTTTCTTTCTTTCGTTGATCAGTTAAGTTACAAAGTGACATAAGTACTATACCCTTATTTGTATTTTACTTTGTTTATATTTTATTTTAGTGCTTTGACATGTGTGTCCTTGCATTGCTCCTATTATAATAACCCCAGGGGCCTGGTGTCTTTCAGTGCCTTACAAGTTGTTCACTGATCACGGAGGACTGAACGAGAAGAGGAAGCAGAGGAGGATAAGGACCACATTCACCAGTGCCCAGCTTAAAGAACTGGAGAGGGTGTTCGCTGAGACCCATTACCCAGATATCTACACCCGGGAGGAGCTGGCCCTCAAGATAGACCTGACTGAGGCCAGAGTGCAGGTATAGTCCTGACGTCTTCCTGAATGTGCATGGTCAGCATTTGCCACCATAAGGGGGCTCTATACTAGCTGTCAGCCTGATTTCTATCTATACAGTATACCCTGTACTGAATGCTAGCTATCAGTCTTCATTATTTATGCAGTATACTCTGTACTGGATACTAGCTATCAGCCTTCATTCTAGATATACAGTATATTATTTACTGAATACTGGCTACCAACCTTTATTCTATGTGTATTATATATTATTCACTAAATAATAGCTATCAGCCTTCATTCTATAAATATTGTACATTATTTACTGAATACTAGCTATCAGCCTTCATTCTATAAATATTGTACATTCTTTACTGAATACTAGCTATCAGCCATCATTCTATATATATATTTTATATTCTTTACTGAATACTAGCTATCAGACTTCATTCTATATATATTGTATATTCCTTACTGACTATCAGCCTTCATATATATATATATATATATATATATATATATATATATATATATATATATATTGTATATTCTTTACTGAATACTAGTTACCAACTTTTATTCTACATATATATTGTATATTCTTTACTGAATCTTTCAGCCTTTATTATTTATACAGTATCTGTACTGAATACTAGCTATTAGCCTATATATATATATATATATATATATATATATATATATATATATATATATATATATATATATATATATATATATAGAGAGAGAGAGAGAGAGATAGATAGATAGATAGATAGATAGATAGATAGATAGACATATATATATATATATATATATATATATATATATATATATATATATATATTGTATCTATCTATCTATCTATCTATCTATCTATCTATATATATATATAGAGAGAGAGAGAGAGATAGATACAATATATATATATATAATAAACAATATATATATATTGTTTATTATATTCGTTACCGAATACTAGCTATCAGCCTTTATTATATATATATATATATATATATATATATATATATATATATATATATATATATATATATATATATATATATATATATATATATATACTGAATAATAGCTATGAGCCTCCATTATATATAATATATATACAGAGTATATACTCTTTTTACTGAGCTTGGTGTTTAAATGTGAATATGTGTTGGGATTTCCACTTATAATAGGGCTCAAGGGGCTATGAAGCACAACAACCAATCATAAATCACTATTCACTGCTGAGTGTAGTATCCATAAACAGAGATGATTTCTGATTGGTTACTGCACATTATGGCTTTTTTTTTGCACCTAGTTAATAAATAAATGCTGCCTTGTATATTTGGCTGCTGGGTATATGGATGTTCTTTATCTAATGAAAGCTTTCATTTTGTCTCCTGTCTCCCTCTCCCATATATTCTTTCACCATCCCTCATCATTACCCTATGGCACCCTCATGCCCTCCTCCAAGGTCTGGTTCCAGAACCGCCGGGCCAAGTTCCGAAAACAAGAGAGAGCCGCAGCTGCAGCGGCCGCCGCTGCCAAGAACGGCTCCGCGGGGAAGAAGTCAGACTCCGCGCGGGAGGATGACAGCAAAGACAACAAGCTCACCGACCCTGACAGCACCGGGGGGCCAGGTAACAACCCCAACCCCACCCAAAGCTGCGGTGGGGGCCCCAGCCCTACAGGCTCCCAGGGCACAGTGGGACCCCAGGACCAAGTCAAAGGTGGAGTGCAAAGTGCTGTGAGCCTGACGTCAGCGTCGGTGGTCGGGGGCGCTGGAGGGGCACAAGGCTGGGCTACCGGTCCAGGTGGCACCATCACCTCCATTCCTGATTCTTTAGGAGGTCCATTCGCCAGCGTCTTATCATCCCTGCAGAGACCCAATGGTACCAAACCCACCTTAGTGAAGGGCATGTTCTGAAACTGGCCCCACCATGGACATTAGTCCTGCTGCCTGTACTCACAATGACCTGACCACAAGGACTGCCAAGGACAGCTCAACACCTGTATAGTTAGCCCATGATGAGTGCAGACTTCAGCACTATGGACCACTGACTGATATCAGCCACCAGGTGTGGCCAGGGTGCCAGTGGGCACAGCAGACCCAATGTAGACTGCCTGAACCATCCATGCCAATGGTGGTACAGAGACCGGCCCAGGGCAGAGCAAGGCTCCCCCAAGTCCTGCTGCCTCTGTGACCCCCATCTACCTGCCCTGGACTGCCACCTCTCCACTGCCCACCCCCCAGTAATCTATTTATTTATCACAATGATTTGCACTGTGTTGCAGGCGCTGCCTGTCTCCTACAGGACTGACACATCTCTTCCAGGTGAAATAATGACATATTTATTACTTGTTTCGATTTCAAAAAACTATTTTTCGTTTTTTTTTTATTATGATTAATATTATTATTATTATTCCTATGATTTCATGGCACAAAGAATCTAGCTATTAGTTGTATGTTGGAGGTATGCTTTCTATTTTCTGTGTCTTTCTACAGCAGTGTTCTGTGACAGTCGTATGGTGTTTATAGGAGTACACATTTGTCGACAATTGTTGGAGTAAATAATGTGTTCAATGTCTTTCTGGAGATAGAAAGGATCTCAGTGGCTCCTGTTCTGTTTGTTGGATCACTGGATCCTTCCACACTTTATGTTCTGTTCTGGCCCAGCTGCATGTCGTCTGTTCTTCTCCATCACCTTCTTTCTGTGTAGCTCTATGGATGCTGAGAAGGGGCGACCTCCCCTACATGGGCGCTGTTTTCCAGCACAAGAGTGTGCCATCTCTTTAATTGTTCCTAATAAAAAGGAAGAAAAAAACCTAAACAAGTCCTTTGTGTCGTTGTATCGAAATATAGAAACCTGCTTCTACTTTCCATTTATCTTTTTACTATTCACTATCAACCACATATATCTTTTTAATTGTTGTATTTTTACATGTATACAAAAAGTATATAAATGCATTATATTTATATAAATTCGTTACATTTATATAATTTATTTATAAATCTGTGTGTGTGTATATATATATATATATATATATATATATATATATATATATATATATATATATATATATATATATATATATATATATATAAAGAAAAGAAGGAAAGAAACGTAAATTAAACAATCGAAAGGAAAGAAAGAAAAGGAAAGGAAGGAATGAAAGGAAAAAAAGAGACAGGAAGAAAAAGAAAGGAAGAAAACCAGAGTAAAGGAAGAAAGAAAAGGAAAGAATAGGAAGGAAACAAAAGAATAGAAAGGAAAGAAAGAAAAGGAAGGAAGGAGGGAAATAAAGGAGAAGGGAATGAGGGAAAGGAAAGTAAGTAAGGAAGGAAGGAAAGAAAGGAAGCAAAGAATGAAAAGAAGGAAGGGAAATAATGGAAAGAAGGAAAGGAAGCAAAGAAAGGAAAGAAATGGAAAATGAAGGAAAGAAAGAGAGGTAATAAAGGAAAAGAAAAAGGAAGGAAGGAAATGGAAAGGAAAGAAACACATGGAAGGAAAGTAAGGATAGATAAGATAAGGAAGGAAAGGGAGGAAAGGGAGGAAAGGAAGCAAAGAAAGGAAAGGAAGGAAGGAAGGAAGGAAGGAAAGAAAGAAAGAAAGAAAGGAAGGAAGGAAGGAAGGAAGGAAGGAAGGAAGGAAGGAAGGAAGGAAAGAAAGAAAGAAAGAAAGAAAGAAAGAAAGAAAGAAAGAAAAAAAGAAAAAAAGAAAAAAAGAAAGAAAGAAAGAAAAGGAAGGAAATTAAGGAAAAAGGGAAAGTAAGGAATGAAAGAAAGAAAGGGAAGGAAAGAAGGACAAAAGAAGGAAAGAAAGAAAGGTAATAAAGGAAAAGAAGAAAGGAAGGAAAGAAATTGAAAGCAAAGAATAGGAAGGAAAGAAATAAAACGAAATAAAGGAAGGATAGAAAAGATAAGGAATGAAAGGAAGGAGGAAGGAAAGGAAGGAGTGAAAGAAAGAAAGAAAGGTAAAAAGAAGGAATGAAAGGAAAGGAAAAAATGAAGGAAAGAAAGAAAAAAAGTAAAGTTGCTGTCTACTTTTCATAGATAGAATGAATGAAAGGGGAAAAAAAGAGACAGGAAGAAAAAGAAAGGAAGAAAACCAGAGTAAAGGAGGAAAGAATAGGAAGGAAACAAAAGAATAGAAAGGAAAGAAAGAAAAGGAAGGGATGGAGGGAAATAAAGGAGAAGGAAATGAGGGAAAGGAAAGAAAGGAAAGTAAGTAAGGAAGGAAGGAAAGAAAGGAAGCAAAGAAAGGAAAGGATGAAAAGACGGAAGGGAAATAATGGAAAGAAGGAAAGGATGCAAAGAAAGGAAAGAAATGGAAAATGAAGGAAGGAAAGAGAGGTAATAAAGGAAAAGAAAAAGGAAGGAAGGAAATGGAAAGGAAAGAAACAAATGGAAGGAAAGGAAGGATTGATAAGATAAGGAAGGAAATAAAGGAAAGGGCGGAAAGGAAGCAAAGAAAGGAAAGGAAGCAAGGAAAGAAAGAAAGGAAAGGAAGGAAGGAAAGGAAGAAAAGGAAGGAAATGAAGGAAAAAAGGAAAGTAAGGAATGAAAGAAAGAAAGGGAAGGAAAGAAGGACAAAAGAAGGAAAGAACGAAAGGTAATAAAGGAACAGAAGAAAGGAAGGAAAGAAATGGAAAGCAAAGAATAGGAAAGAAATAAATAAAACGAAATAAAGGAAGGATAGAAAAGATAAGAAAGGAAAGGAAGGAGGAAGGAAAGGAAGGAGTGAAAGAAATAAAGAAAGAAAGAAAGAAAGGAAAGAAAGGGAAAAAGAAGGAATGAAAGGAAAGGAAAAAATGAAGGAAAGAAAGAAAAAAGTAAAGTTGCTGTCTACTTTTCATAGATAGAATGGTAAATTTTTTCACACATCTGTAAAAAAATATATATACTGCGTGTGTGTATATATATATATCTATATATATATATCTATATATATATATATATATATATATATATATATATATATATATATATATATATATATATATATATATACACACATAGAGAGAGAGAGAGAGAGAGAGAGAGAGAGAGAGAGAGGATGAGAGAGAGATAGAGCATATATGAATATTTGTGGTTCTGTATGAATAATAAGAATCGATTTATGTATCATAGATAAGCAGAAAGATAGATAGACATTTCTTTTGTTTTACTGTTTACACAACTAAGGTGGTCCATGTTGCACAGTGTATACTACTTTTGCACACACTGTATATTTACTGTACAATTTTGAACTCGCAGTTTGTTCAGGCAAACATCCATACATCGCATATTTTTAGGGAAGTGTAGATTTGTGTGATTTGTACATTTTTGATGCATGTGTGTGTGCGGTGTATGATGAATCCGACTCTACAGATCGGACAGACAATCGTCTCTAACGAAGAGTCGGCAGGTAAGTGAAGATTATGATGATCGGTAGAAGATTTTACACCGCCAGATACAACTCCGTATAGAGGGAGCTCAATAGGGGGAGGTATGTACACAGCAAACATAGGAAACACTTACCTAATGGAAAATAATAACAATAGTGAACGAAATAATAAAAATAGTAACACTCATAAATAATCAGAATTACCTAATGTAATAATAACAATAGTAACAAAACAATAATAATATATAACAGTAATAATAATAAAAACTATTAATATATTATTAGGTTGAGGATGATGGTAATTATTATTCTTATTATTTTTTTATTTAGCAAACAGAAGATTTGTGTAAGGTTTTCCTCATGCTGGAACATTTAATATTGGACATTGCACCCCCAATTGATGTATCAGCACCCTCACTTTGAGATTTTCTCCATCCTTCTATAATATTTCAGTGTCCTGATCGCAGTGTAGAGGGGTTGTATCTCTGCAATTGTAATAGCAACTACACCACTAATGATACATTTCCTGAACCTTTAAAAAAAAATTATACATTTCTTACAGAAAATAAATACATTTTAATTGTTGATATCTATCAATAAATAAAGCTTAGCTGTCAGGATATCTGAGATTAGTAATAAATGGCAATGTAGCCCCGGATAAGGCACAGACTATATTTATTAATGCATAGAGGGAGATTTACTAAAACGGTTCACTCAGAATTTGGTGCATCTGTTTAAGGTGGCCAGTCAGCTTCTATCTTCAGTTTGTTCAATTGGTGGTTGTAAACCTTCATTTTTTTTTAAAATTAAAATAACAAACATGTCTATTCTACTTACCTACAATAGTTTTGCACAGAGCAGCCCTGATCCTCCAATTCTGGGGTCCCCCAAGGAAAGCTGCTTTCTTTAGGGGCACCCATGCGTGCTTGCTCCCGAATCCTGCTGCTACGTCCATTGACACAGACAGCGGGACTCAGCCCGCGCCCCGCTCCCGTGTCACAGCATTTGATTGCCACCAGCGGTTGCTATCAAGCTGTCCAATGAGGAGGGAGACAGAGGCAGAAGCCACTGCTTTCGTGCACATCGCTGGATTGGCTCAGGTAAGAAAAAGAGGGCGCTTTGGGGAGAAGCAGAAGGTTTTTCACCTTAATGCATAGAATGCATTAAGGTGAAAAACCTTAAAGGGGTGATTCACCCTAAAAACTACTTTTTTTTATTACACTGGCCCCCCACATTACAATACGATTAAGGCTATTATTATTTTTTTGATGCTGTACATACCGTTGTACAGCATATTCACCCGTTGCGAGTCCCGCGGGAGTGGGCGTTCCTCACATGTCTGTGATTGACATTTTGACCAAAAACGAGCTCCCCCCCGTCGCGTAAGACGCGTCACGGTTGGCGAAAGGAGCCGAACGGCGAGTCGGCGCTATACTGCGCATGCGCATCGCCGTTCGGCTCCTTTCGCCAATCGTGACGCGGCTTACGCGACGGGGGAGCTCGTTTTTGGTCAAAATGTCAATCACAGACATGTGAGGAACGCCCACTCCCGCGGGACTTGCAACGGGTGAATATGCTGTACAACGGTATGTACAGCATCAAAAAAATAATAATAGCCTTAATCGTATTGTAATGTGGGGGGCCAGTGTAATAAAAAAAAGTAGTTTTTAGGGTGAACCTCCCCTTTAAGGCTTTAGAGCCACTTTAAGCTTTGAAAAAAAAAAAAATAGAAGCTGATTGGTTTCAGTGCAGAGCTGCCCCAGATTTTGCACTCTTCAATTTTTGTAAATTTAGTAAATCTCCCATGAACCCTCATGGGTTTGGGCTTGCAGCGACAGAAGTGAACACAACATCAACCCATTATATAGCACATGAATTAACCACTTCAGCCCCTTTCTGACCAGAGCACTTTTTGCGATACAGCACTGCATCGATTTAACTGATAATTGCACGGTCTTGCGATGTTGCTCCCAAACAAAATTGACGTCCTTTTTTTCCTACAAATAAAGCTTTCTTTTGGTGGTATTTGATCACCTCTGCGGTTTTTATTTTTTGCTCTATAAACAAAAAAACACTGACAATTTGTTAAAAAAATGCAATAAGCGCATATTGATTGGTTTGCACAAATGTAATAGCAGCTACAAAATAGGGGATAGTTTTATGGCATTTTTATTATTAGTATTTTTTTATTAGTAATTGCGGCGATCAGCGATTTTTTTCGTGACTGCGACATTAAGGCGGACACATCGAACACTTTTGACACTATTTTGGGACCAGTGTCATTTAAACACCAATCAATGCTATAAATATGCACTGATTACTGTGTAAATGACACTGGCAGGGAAGGGGTTAAACAGGGGCGATGAAGGGGTTAAGTGTGTCCTCGGGAGTGATTCTAACTGTGTGGGGGCTGGGCAACGCTGTATCCTGGCCTAGGCCAACAAGGTCCAGGCCTAGGGCAGCACTTTGCAGGGGGGCAGCACGGAAAGAGTCCCCGCTGGCTTGCGCTACACTGTTAGTGTAACACAAGCTGCTTCTAATTTTGACTGTCCTATCATCCTGGACCACAAACCTTCCTCACTGTGCTATATGTTTTCTGCTGCACCATTGGCATGGTTATATCTTCTTATTACTCTCCATGAAAATATCAGAAATTTGTGCTTAACCTCCCTGGCGGTATGATTCTTTCAGATTTTAGGTGCTGAAAGCGGTACCATTATTTTGCATGGAAATTTGGCGTTTTAGATTGCAGGCCTGTAATTCTTAGGAATAACTCACCTAAATCTGTCCAAACCAGAGTCTAGTAGACTATGATAAAGTTTGAAACACAAAATCATAAATTATAATATAATAAATAATAACAAATAATAATTTAATAATAACAATACTTTTTATTCAATCAATTTTAGTAAATAATATATTCCAAAAAAAATTTGGGGGGTCAAACAAGGGTGCAATATCATTAGTCAGTAAACGTCTCGCGTATGAAAATTTTTAAAGCAAGATACAGCACAAAGTCCAACGTCACAGTCGGGTCCATAGAAACGCGTTTCTTTACGGATTTTTCCTCCGTTGTCGTCGCGCTTGGAGCAGCAAACCACACACATCCTTGTGGGTGCTGTTTTTTTTTTCAGTGGGTGGAATGTGGTCCAAAAAGTGCCGACCAGTCAGTCGTTCAGGGTTCACAACACCAGCAGCCCAACGTCCGGATCGGTTTACCGCCGTTGGCGTTTGGTGCTTCAGAAAGATTAGTTCTGCAACCTTCCACACAAATAGCTGGATTCAGGTAGGGGCGCGCATCTTTGCGGCGGCGTATTTACACTACGCCGCCGTAAGTCAGAGAGGCAAGTACTGTGGGCCAAATTCTCAAAAACTGTGCGTAACTTAAATTTCAGCAGTTAAGTTACACTGACTTAAAATTTCTACCTAAGTGCCTGATCGTCAAAGCACTTAGGTAGAAATTACACGCTGTGTAACTTAAGTGCCGCCGTCGTAAGGCGGTCCTCCTCTCCTGGGGGCGTTTTAAATTTAAATGAGGCGCGCTCCCGCGCCGGCCGTACTGCGCATGCGTGTGACGTCATTTTCCCGACGTGCAGCGCGCGAACGTAATTAACGCTGGTCGGCTTTGAGAATTTCGACGGGACACTAAAGTTGCGACGGGTGAAAAAAAAAGACGCGCCGGGAAAACAATTAATTATAAAAAAAAATGACAGCGTCGCTCAGCATGCATTCCTGAGAGGGAGAACTCCATGCCAATTTTCAAAGAAAAAACCGGCATGGGTTCCCCCCCCAGGAGCATACCAGGCCCTTAGGTCTGGTATGGGTTGTAAGGAGACCCCCCCCACGCCGAAAAATTGACGTAGGGGGTCCCCCTACAATCCATACCAGACCCGTATCCAAAGCACGCTACCCGGCCGGCCAGGAAAGGAGTGGGGACGAGCGAGCGTCCCCCCCCCTCCTGAGCCGTGCCAGGCCGCATGCCCTCAACATGGGGGGGTTGGGTGCTCTGGGGCAGGGGGGCGCACTGCGGGCCCCCCCACCCCAGAGCACCCTGTCCCCATGTTGATGAGGACAGGACCTCTTCCCGACAACCCTTGCCATTGGTTGTCGGGGTCTGCGGGCGGGGACTTATCGGAATCTGGGAGTCCCCTTTAATAAGGGGGCCCCCAGATACCGGCCCCCCACCCTAAGTGAATGGATATGGGGTACATCGTACCCCTATCCATTCACCTGTAGGCAAAAAGTAAAAGTTAATAAACACACAACACAAGGCTTTTTAAAATATTTTATTATTCTGCTCCGGAGGCCCCCCCTGTCTTCGTTATTAGCTCAATTACCAGGGGGGGCTTCTTCTTCCGCTCTCCGGGGGTCTTCTCCGCTCTCCGGGGGTCTTCTCCGCTCTCCGGGGGGGCTTCTCCGGACTCCGGGGGGCTTCTTCCATCTTCTCCCCTCTTCCGCTCTTGACTCGGCGAACCCCGGTTCTTCTGCAGCTCTCCGGTGCCTTCTTCTTCAGCGCTGGCTGCCTGCTATGTTTGTGTGTTAGCTCGATTTCAAACAGGCAGCCGGCGCGGTCTTCTGTGACGCCAGGGTCTTCTGGTCTTCTGTTCTTCCGATGTTGCCTCGTCGCCTGTTGTCGCTGTAATGATGGAAGCGCGCCTTGCATCACATTTATATAGGCATCACCGTCCCATCATGCTCCGGTAGGTACCCACGTGGTGGGTGCACGTGGGTAGGCACCCACCACGTGGGTACCTGCCGGAGCATGATGGGACGGTGATGCCTATATAAATGTGATGCAAGGCGCGCTTCCATCATTACAGCGACAAGAGGCGACGAGGCAACATCGGAAGAACAGAAGACCAGAAGACCCTGGCGTCACAGAAGACCGCGCCGGCTGCCTGTTTGAAATCGAGCTAACACACAAACATAGCAGGCAGCCAGCGCTGAAGAAGAAGGCACCGGAGAGCTGCAGAAGAACCGGGGTTCGCCGAGTCAAGAGCGGAAGAGGGGAGAAGATGGAAGAAGCCCCCCGGAGTCCGGAGAAGCCCCCCCCCGGAGAGCGGAAGAAGAAACCCCCCCCGAAGAGCGGAGAAGACCCCCGGAGAGCGGAGAAGACCCCCGGAGAGCGGAAGAAGAAGCCCCCCCTGGTAATTGAGCTAATAACGAAGACAGGGGGGGCCTCCGGAGCAGAATAATAAAATATTTTAAAAAGCCTTGTGTTGTGTGTTTATTAACTTTTACTTTTTGCCTACAGGTGAATGGATAGGGGTACGATGTACCCCATATCCATTCACTTAGGGTGGGGGGCCGGTATCTGGGGCCCCCTTATTAAAGGGGACTCCCAGATTCCGATAAGTCCCCGCCCGCAGACCCCGACAACCAATGGCAAGGGTTGTCGGGAAGAGGTCCTGTCCTCATCAACATGGGGACAGGGTGCTCTGGGGTGGGGGGGCCCGCAGTGCGCCCCCCTGCCCCAGAGCACCCAACCCCCCCATGTTGAGGGCATGCGGCCTGGCACGGCTCAGGAGGGGGGGGGGCGCTCGCTCGTCCCCACTCCCTTCCTGGCCGGCCGGGTAGCGTGCTTTGGATACGGGTCTGGTATGGATTGTAGGGGGACCCCTACGTCAATTTTTCGGCGTGGGGGGGTCTCCTTACAACCCATACCAGACCTAAGGGCCTGGTATGCTCCTGGGGGGGAACCCATGCCGGTTTTGAATTTCAAAATTGTCGTGGAGTTCTCCCTCAGGAATGTATACCAAATGCCGTCGC